>NC_092206.1:95570711-95665006 GCF_043381705.1 Parasteatoda tepidariorum
AATTACAATAACTAATAGTCTGCATTGAAGTAATAAAATACCGATTTTTCTATATATTGAATTATTTTTTATCTCTCACAGGACCTTCTATGGGCCGAAACGAATGTTAATTAATTTATTAATTAGCAAATTAATTAATTATCCAATTAATTATAAATTAATTGGATTATGAGACAATTACAATAACTAATAGTCTGCATTGAAGTAATAAAATACCGATTTTCCTACATATTGAATTATTTTTTATTTCTCACAGAACCTTTTATGGGCCGAAACGAATGTTGCCCCCTAAAATTATTCCTCATAAGGCATACATCCCACTAGTTTATTTCAAAATTGGCGAGTCACACTTCCCTAGTTTCCCTTCTTAGCTGTGCTTATCTTATTGGTCCTAAGATCTTATTGTTTAAGCTAGAGACTTAAATATTTTAAAATTTGCTTAATGCAATATCGTTCCAGGGAGAATATAAGGAAAACTAAGTTTATTTTCTTCAAATAATTAAAACTTGTTTACAATATAATATTAATATGGAGGTGTCTTTCATTTTTATTTGCACCCATGTAACCTTAACAGGTAGGTACGAACTTTATTTACGTCGCACAAGAGCTGCACAACGGGGTATTGGCAACGGTTTAGGAAACATCCCTGAGGATCCAGTAACCTAATCAGAAAGTTATTTTTGAATATTCTACAATGTGATAACATTATACAGTTAAAAATTTTACCGGGGGAGTAAGGGTGTTTGCGGTATTATACTGTCAACAGCAGAAACTTCTCCGCACTGACGGCATGGTGGTGCCCCCCTAATGATACCGTCATGTCTGACAGTGCAACTGATTCAATTTCCGTTTTTGTGATATTTCTTAAGGTGTTATTCTTTTATTTTGTGAAGTTTTAAATGCTGTTTGGCTTTTTTCACTTTCTCCTGCTACTGCTTTTCGAATTATTCCTGCTCCAATATTGTTACAGTTAAAATAAAATATGAACTGGTGCGAATAAAGTAAAATTATTTAATATTATTAAATGGATGAGGTTAAATAAATGGGTGGTAATATTGAGTATAAGCACTTCTATTTGTATTTGGATTTGGTATTTGGATATAGTCATGATAAAAATAGTTAAATGACTGAAATGTCAAGAAAAACAAATTAAGGCCGAAATATATAAAAGGTAATTAAAATTAAGGGGAACGTGATTGTTAAGGAAAGAGGTAGTATAAAGCTATCGTGGGATAACAATAACCCAATAGATTCAAAGGGTTACAAAGTGTGAGGTTTGAACAAATTGGATAAATTGGTATCACCAAATTTGGAAAAGGGTAAAGCAAAGGTAAATTAAAGATTAATGATAAATACGATAAAGCCATGCTATATCCAAGCATAAATATATCGTTCAATGCAATTTTAGTAATGTTTCCAAAGAGAGATAAGTAAATGGCCATAACAATAAAAAAGTGCTCACCACGTACAGGAGGAAATGCGTTAACAGCAATTAGCAAAATCATCAAATGAAACCATGAAAAAAAACACGCTTGTTTAAAATCAACACTTTTTATTCTGAAAGAATTCATGATTTAATTCATATGACATATCTTTAGATGCAAGTTGTAATACATGAAAGACCTTATTAAGAAATGGGTGACAAGAAAAATGACGTCATGTAAAATGTATAAGAACGAGTGATTTAACCGTTAAAATAAATATGGTAAGAAAGCTTAAATTCGAGAGGGTTTTTTAATGTAAAAGAAGGTATAAAATGTAAACTGGTGTAGGACCAGGAAAGTTACAGCCAATTAAATTTAAAGAGGAGGGGAATTTAAAAATCAATTAAAGAGATTGATTAGTTAGCCTCCCTAAAGAATAAAATAAGTAAAAAAAGAACGACGGGTAAAAGAGGGGTTGACACTCACACAGGAAGTGCGATAACACGTTGACCATGAGGAAGGCCAACCGGAAAGTTGAAATAAATATAAATGCTGTATTGAAAAAAAAAGGAATAAAGTTTTAATAAAATTAAAGGATTAGATATAATTCGTAGTTAATTGTTCCTTTACATTAAGTGTAAATGCGAAAATATTCTTATCCATCTAATGTCAGGTAATAGTTTATTATTATATTGTTTTCTTCAAATGTCTTTCCAGATATAACATTAGCATCTTGACTCTGTTAAGACTTGGAATTATATATGTTTTACAGACTTTTTCCCTTCAATTTTCTCTTCAACCTTGTTGCAGTATCTTAATTTGTTTGTGTGTATGTAGGGTAAACTAACCAGTGAAGGAACACTTAAGCTTCGCTTGCCTTTTAAAAAATCATATTAATTNTATATACCAGAACTAGATATACTGCTGATAAAGATCGAAGAAAAGAAACATTTTTACCCACTAAAGTAAAAAACAGCATAGCGCAAAAGAAAAAAAATGCAGCGCATTTGAAAACATTTGCAACCTTGGAAAGAAAATCACCATATCTTTTCTCAGCTAGTTTACTTCCTTTTCTAACAAAAGAGCATTCATTTCGATGGCCACATCAATGTGGCAACTGATTTAAAGTTTTGAGAAGATTTAAAGACAACATGAGTAAGACTTTTGTCATGTAAAAATTGCACAGAAATAAAAATTTATTTCTGAAGTGTTTGCATTTTTTTTTACCTAACCCTACCTTTGCAATACCCATCCAGATGATGTTCTATTAATTATTCTAACTGTTTTATTAATTGTCTCAACCGTTTCATTTCTTTGCTTCAAATATGCTCCTTAATTGAGACAGGGTAAATACCTAATTAGAGTTATATTTTAATTTTGCTTTTTTCCCTCCAATTAGAAGTCATGACATAAACTACTTCCTTGTAAGTCGTTATTCACTAATACCTCAGAATCAACAGCCATCCTTCAAAATTATTTGCAAAAATATGTCATGAATGAATAAAAGTGTCGGTTACTACTCAGGAATTGCAAACAGTGCAAATTTCAAAAAATTAATGCAAACCTAAAATTAAAATTGAGCCATACAAGTGACTCATGAAACTAATTGGAAAACTATTACAAATAACCTTAAAGTTTTCATCTTCCTTCATAAAGTTGATTTTATCGCTGAAAATTAGTTTAAATCTAAATTACTTTAGGAATAATAATGCCTCTGAACACTGATACAACTGAAATAGTTTTGTAGACTGGTATGAAGTAAGTAGGGACTTAATTTATGTCGCACTAGAACTGCACAATAGACTATTGGCGACAGTCTGGGAAGCATTTCTGAAGATGATCCGAAATAATGTCCTTCCTGATGTCTTTCTCTGAATTGCTCTATCTGGCTTCCCACTTGACAAAGGTTTATAAGCCTAAATTTAGCACACAAGCTTGCAAATGTATATGAAAAACAAAAAATAAAATAGAAACAATAAAAAAACAATACATAAAATAAATTAAATTCAATGATTTGCTAGAAAGGCTGTTGATGCTGTGGTATTACTGTATTATCGCATGGAAAAAAGTCTGTTATGTTACGACTTCGGATTAAACCTTTTGTTCCAATACCCACCTGGATTGATATTTAGTTAATTCAGGTGTATTAAGGCAGATTTTTTGACCACTCTTTCAGGTGCACTCTATTAGATGAGCCAACGTTGCTCCTACAGTAAGGACAGATAGTACAGAGAATGAAAGAACATCCATGCCTTTTCCAGGGTCTGAAAACCTTTCTCATACAAGGCCAGTTCCCTGACCCCTACACAGTCCGGATTAAACTTTATTGATGCTATATTTAAAATATTCTTCATACATTGCGCTCTCAAATTCCAGTTAGTAGTGAAGGGTCTAGCCAATAACAACATTGTCTACAGTTTTTGCTGTTCGCCATGTTATTATATTGAATCCCAGCACTTCTTAAAAAAGGTATGTGGCGTTGTTGACTTGCTGATGAGTTCCAACACTGCTTTTATTTTACTTTTAACACCGATATATTTATACTAATTAAACTTCCTTTTAAAAACAGAATCATCAAAATCAAGATTGTTGTTCTTGTCGTAGGCCATCGAGGCAAGGAGTACGATTGTTCTTGTCTTCCAGCTGTGCCATCTGTGACCAATAATTCGTCTGCCCCAAACATACATCACAACTGTTTATGGGGTGGACCCATTGATTCATCCACAGATTGTAATTTCGATCTGAACCAAAGAATGATCATTCTCCAATTCAGTACCACCACAGGTATAATTTGCTGCGGGATCATGGATGACTTTGTGACCCGACAGATTAAGCATACATCAGTCCCCACTTACTACACGTGAAGTCTAGATTAAAATATAATAAATGCTAGATTAAAATATATTAGTATCAAACAAGCAACAAAAGCCCATTTCAATTCTGAAGCCATCGAGAAGTAAGTTCGGGGTTGGCGGGCGAGAGCAGCGAAAGGATGCTGGGAACCCTCTCATTAATATTTATTTTGTTTATTGGAGAAAAGACTAGTTGGGTAGTCTATTTCAGCACAGCATAGTCACTTAGAACACTTAGAAGTTGCGTGAATATTATTGAACTGATAACAATATATATATATATATGTCATGTTACGTCTTTAAAGGCTAGATAACTGAAGAGACTTAGGCGGCTTCTGTTAAAAAGGCATTTTATTTCGTTAGATGGAGTATTGCAAACATTATGCGTGGGATATTTACATCAGGTTTCCCCCTTTGCAGGGATTGTTTGGATTTGGCCCAGCTTTATCTAGCCATTGAAAATATGGAAAAGACACGCAATTTTGCCAGTCCTGAGCTTTTAAAGTGAGATTCTGAGAGGGCGTGGTTGCAAGTATCTTCTTATCTGAATGAAACGTCATTCAATTTATAAAATTTAGAGGTTTTGATTCGCTAAAAGTATCTCGCCACTCTGACGGTGGGAACTTTCTGGGACTATCTTCATCGACGAATTATTGCCCATTAACTTCAGAAAATAATCTTTTATCTGGCCTTATCTGGTTCATCTTGACTTTTTATGGCTCTTTGTGAGAGACCGACTTCTACATCTTAAACTTGATAAGAAACATATGTTTTAAGCTTACCAGTTAATATAGAATGACTCGTATGAGAAATTCTATATTNTATATATATATATTAAGATGCTTAAAATGGAGAAGTTTTCCTTTTGAATAAAGTTCTAAATGATTCACCGAAATCGTTATTTCAGTTTTCACTTTCAATAAACAAAACTCTGAGCTCAGTTGATCCTCAGAGAAAAATTTCATTCAAAGCCGTTTTGAAAACATTTATGGCCACGTGAAATAGTGAAAAGGTATTCTTTTATCACCGGACATTTACATCCAAGACTTTTATTACGCTATAAATTCTAGAACACACATTCCCATAAGAGACACACAGAGTCTATTTCTCATGCAAATAACTTTTGACCCAAACAGGATTTCACTAACCGTGATTTCAGAAAATACAGTTTCTCTAGAAATTTTATGATATAAATTTGATTGCTCGTTAATATGTATATTTTTCAAGAGTTTCTTTTATCAATATTAACTTTGTGTTTTTTGAAGTATTTACTGCTGGTGAATATTATGAAAACAATCAATAGATATTCATGAAAAACTAAAATGCTAACTTCTAAAGGAATATCCTAAATATATATCTAAAAGAATATATATTTTTCAAAATCTTGTCGTCTGATTGAATAAAGAGTTTGCGGTTCGGTCCTCGATAAACTGTTCTACCATAAAGGTCTCGATTTCTCTTTGCAGTTCTTTGAGGATCCAAAACCCACTGCAGAGGAATTGTGATGGAATGCCTTCGGATCATCTTTAAGGATGTTGCACATGCCGTCAACAATAGCCCATTATGTAACTCTAGTGCCACTTAAATAAACTGCAATTACATATACATAACGTAACTTTACGGTCAGTGGCCATATATTTTACGAGAAAAATGTTACGGATATTCCTATATTTTTATGATCCAGATAGCTTTACGGGGAAAAATTAATTTTTACAGCTAGAAATTTTTTGCTAACCACAGACATTAATCTAACAATGAACTGTTTTGCTTTAAAAATGTGTGTTTTCCTTCCTAATTTATTTATGTGCTTAGGTATTATATTAACCAGTTACATAATTGACTTGAAGTTGTTTTTATCAGGTAATTAAACATGACGTTAAAATAAAGACGTCATATTTCTCAACTGTGTATTGTTCCTTTAAACTTCCAAGAGATTTTCTAACTATTCAGATATTTAAAACAATTATTATTTTTTATTTTATATTAATACAATCCTCGTTGATTGTAAAACAAAAGGAAATATTTTGAAAACAAATCAAATCGATCTATTTTCTGTGTTATGTGAAATAACCATCAAATTTTAAAAGTAGAAAAATTTTAAACCTCTTTCGTTTTTCAAAATTAGAAAATTGGAAGATAAAGTAAAAATAAAAACACGTCAATACAAGTTTTTAAATTTTTTAAGCGTATAAAATGCATTTATTACATACACTAGCTGAATACCCGTTCATCGTTTAAGGTGGAAAAAGTTAGCAATCAATATATTAGTTCTGAACAACAATACGAAATGCTGAATAAAACTAAGAGGCATATGCCAATACAATTAATAGTGCTAAAATAAGTCCATATTTTAAATTTATTATTATGCATTTATTTTATTTTTCTGGTGACTTTACGTGATAAAATTAAGCGAAACACATTTTTAACTATTTTTAATTAGAATGATGCTGTTGCTCGAAACCAACTCATGATACTTAAAATTGACCACAATCACGCGATTTCTGCGGTTCTTATCTCTTTAGAAGAAAAGCGAAAAACATCTTTTCCAAGTATCTGTATAAAAGGCAAGCATTGTTGCTACAGTTTGAATAGATATAAAATGTTTCACAATAATGCATTGTATATTTGGTGCCAATTAAAACCTCGTCAGTTACTGTAATATCAGTAGTGTCTATCACCAAAATAAATTATACATCATTGGTATCAATAATAATATGGCGAATATTTACAGTTCTCCTAAACGAATTAGTGCAATTTCGGTATTTTTCTTTAGCCGGGCGCAAGAAAATTTAACTATTTTTTTAAAGACATTTTTTTAAAAAAATTTTTAAGTATTTTTTGAGAATTTAAAACAATAAATAGAATAAAAAATAGTATATATAATAAAAAACAGTGCAGGAAAACATTTTTGGCGACTTTTCGCTTGGGTCCGGCGAAGCAAAAAATGCAGCCATTTTTCTATTAATTGCGATTTATAGCGCTTAGAGAATACAGTTTTTTTGAAATTTAATATAGTACTTAATATTAAAGTTAATTAAGCATCATTAGCTTCAATAATAATTTTGAGATTTTTTTCAGCTTCTCTTTAACGGATTACGTACAAATAGATAACGTCCATTTCTTCATTAATATTCCTTTTTGCACAGATAATTTTTAATTTCTAAATTAATAGTTATCACCAAAATTATTTAAGCATCATTTGACCAAAATTAATTAAGCATCATTAGCATTAATTAACATAGCGATTTTTTACTTTTTTACTTAACGATTTAGTACAATTTCTTTATTAATTTTGTCTTATATGTTAACTGTAATAGCATGTTTGTTTTATGTCAATTTGTCCTTAAAAAGCTCCAAAATTAATTAATCATCATTTACGTCTATAATGGTTCGATTTTTTTGCCTTCTCTAAAACGAATTAGTATCATTTCCCCATCAATTTTTCTTTTTAGTTCACAGTTTATTTTTTATTCCGATTTGTGCACATAACCAAAATTAATTAAGCTTCATAACATTTAATAATACAATTGCGATTTTTCATGATTTCCCAAAAAGAATGTTACCTTTTAAGTATGATTTTTTTAAAAAGAAATATAACTATTATTTTAATAAATTATTGCCTGATAAAAATTTAAACAGGCATAATTGGTGTCCGTTAAATGATTATGTCGAATTTTTACGTTGCTTATATACGAATTAATTTTATTTCTCTCTTAATTTTGCTTTTCAATACATATTTTTTTATTTCAATTACTGCTGACTTTAAATTAATTAGTTTCATAGGTTCACGTTATAAAAACATAACTTTAAATAAAATAAACGAGTAGTTTTAAATTCGCGATCGCAGCACTTGAATACGCCCTCTAGCAGGAGCTTGAAAATATCAGGCATTTATTTATTAAGTTTTCATTTAGTTCCATCAGAATCATTGGCAGAGTCAGACGCGATTTTCTAAGCAGCAAATTAGAAGCAAAATTTCCCTAAGGAAAAGGCGAAGAATTTGAAAACACTCTCCAGAACATTGGTACATCTTTCAGAAACAGAACACGACAAACATTTGAAGAAAAATTCCTGAATAATTTTTAACTTCTATTATCAACAAACTTGTATCTCATAACTTCCTATTTCGGGATCGCATACTATTACAGATGTGTACATTACGGTAAAATACACTTTTTTCTATCTTCAATTCATCACAAATTAAAGTGAAGTTAACATTGTTTTCTTCATTTCAATGAATAAATGTGAATTCAGAATGTACAGGTATGTAATAGTTATAGAATATTCTTCTTCTTTATTGAATAGTATATATTTCTGTATCTATATAATTCGGAAAACAACAATAAGGAATCATCCAAATTACTTGAAATAGTATCATTTGTGCTGATTATTGATAAATTGTTATCATTTTTTTGATAAGTATTTCTTAGTTTTGAAAGAATAATTTCAACTATAATACAGCCATTCTGTGTTTAAGCTACATATTAAAATCCATATCGAGATCTTACAATTATAAAATTTTAGGGATAATCTATGTATATATTATTTGAAATAAAAAATTTTCTAACGGAAAACATTTCATTTGGAATTCTCCGGATTTGTTAAGCAGGTAAGTGTTATGATTTTTATAATAAAAAATTTGATTGCAAATAAATTTTTTTCTTATATGATGGTAGTTCTCTACAGAATACTTTTTTACGTCTGATTAAGAATTATAAGAATAAAAAAAGAAACAATATGAAAGATTTTTATTTCACTATGAGGAATTTTTAAAACCGTTTTTTAATCCTGAAAATTCTTTATTTTACGTTTTTACTTTATAATTTTTTGATAAAAATTGTTGTCAAGATACTTGTTTTGAAAAATTAAATGGTATAACATTATGTGTTTCTGTATACTTCTTGCATATTCTAATATTTGAAGTAATATGATTCAGAAAAGTATGGAATAAAAATTTGGTACCTGCGTATTAACGCCACCGCAGCTACAGATTTGGCGGTTTTAAGTGCCGCCAATTTTCACCTAAAATTTTTGCGACAAAACATAAAATAAAACATTTTATTTAAAATCAAAACACTTTCAAAATTCAAAACACTTTATTTAAAATCCAAGTAGTCAATCGGATTTCGGTGGAAAATGGGCCAATATAGAGTTTAACATAGATTCAAAACAATCTCTATTTTCTTTCACCTGATGCTGTCGCCATATGAACTCTAATAAATAAGATTCCAAATAAAATAACATTTCCAAAACGTACGTTTACCAAGATAAAGTTTCATGTCATGGGAATTGGTACATTTTTGTTTTTTCGGAAAATATTTCGCTCCTGAGGAAATAAAATGGCATCTTGTTCTGTTTTTGGCAAATCCCGAAAACTCATTTTCGTAGCACTAAAGAATGGCGTCAAAAATCAGCAAACAACAAGGAATCCAAGAAATAACTGTGTGCGAACAACAGGATGGCTCTTCATTGGCGCATTAGAGCAACTTCTGCTGCGGTGGCGTTAGTGCGTTAAGTACAAAGAATTCAGCTATTCTGCTTTTAAGTTGCATATTGAAATTCATATCGAGATCTTACAATTATAAAATTTTATTGTGTGGTGTGTCATCTTAAAGTAATGAAGGGATAATCTGTGTGTATATAATTTGAGAATAAAGTTTTCAAATGAAGAACATATCATTTTGGATATCTCCGAATTTATAAAGCAGGTAAATTTCATAATTTATAAAATAAAAAATTTTACTTGTAAAAATTTTTTTTCTTATTTGATGATAATTTTCTATAGAATGGCTTTTTACGTCCGATTATAAATTTAAAAAAAAACATGAAAGTTTTTATTCTAATGTGAGGAATTTTTATAATTNAAAAATTTTACTTCTAAAATTTTTTTTTCTTATTTGATGATAATTTTCTATAGAATGGCTTTTTACGTCCGATTATAAATTTAAAAAAAAACATGAAAGTTTTTATTCTAATGTGAGGAATTTTTATAATTTTTTTTTCTTTCGTAAGCATTCATTATTTTATGTTTTTTAGTTTTTAAATAATGATTCTCATTGAAACTTAAAATTTTTTGATGGAATTTGCTGTCAAAAAACCTTTTTAACAAAATTAAATTACATAAAATTATGAGGCTTATGTATCTGTTTGCTTATTTTAATGTTTGAAGTAATATGATTCTTAAAAATATGGAATATAAAGTTTAAATGGGTCTTTCATGTTATGTCATTTAATTTAGTAAAACTATTTCTCAGGTATTAGGTTTATATCTAATAATAAGATACATATTTTTTTCTGCTTATTTACAAATATTTTTCCGATGTGTTTTGGATGTTCCTTCTCTAAAAAAAAAGAAGAAAGAAATACCATTTTGTTTTTGCTTGCATAAGAAAGAAAAGCAAACATTTTTCTTTTTTAAATTTAATAAGCCACAATAAAGAAGGAACGTTACAATGATACACGCTATATTAAAGACGTCTCCAGAGTAACTGAATGACTTTTCCTATAGAAATCGCAGGTATTAGTCTCATACAACAACGTTCCCCATAGTTCGTTGTGATCGCGAAATAACTTTATAACTGTTAATTTGGTGACAGATTCTACCAGTGCTATCATATTCGTGCTGACCATTGAATTTGTCCGACAAAACGGAAAAAAGTTAAATATTAGTGAACGAGCAAAACCTCTTTTTTAATGAAAGCTAAAAGTTAGCAAATATTACTGATGTAATCTTTAGAATATTTAAAGGAGAGAAAATCGTCTGGAGTCTCATTTTTCCAATGGCAATTTCTAAGTAAATAAAAAAATCCATTTTTTTATACAGCTCTACAGAGCAAATTAATTGAAAATTTCTAACGATTTTCAGAATCGGGGACTAAATTTGCCCCTTCCTGCCGCTGTCCAAATTTCTGGACGATGGAACAAGGGTAAGGACGATTACAAATCTGAAATTAGAACTTTTTTTTTCAGTTCTTATGCAGTTTTAACTGAAAGTACGATTGATTTTCCTCACGAGCATATTTTTAAATGAAAAATCTTGGTTTCCATGGCATTTTAATTCAAGAAATTTTAAATAAGCTCAAATTGTTAAGTTTATAAGTATGTCAGATATAGTTAAATTCCAGTTTTTTTTTTGCAATAGATATTGATCACACTGCGATTGGCTCGAAACACATATTTTGAAACTTTTAAAAAAATAGGGGTTTTTTTGTACAATAAATTGGTTACCAAATTCAATAAAATTGTTTTCAATGAATAAAATTGTGCAAAAATAATAAAAAATTTTATTTCATAATATTTTTGAATTAAAGTATGAATTTTAAAAATAATATTTCATAAAATTTTCGAACTTCATAAATAGTGGCGAGTTTATTTGCATAATTTCATGAAGGTTAACTTGAAAAACAGAATTATATTTCGTCAGTCTCCTGATAAATTTTTTCACTATTGACATTTAAGAATGTTTAAAAAAATAAACTTTTTTTATTAATTTTTTTGCAAAAAATTAATTTTAATTCAATAAAGGTTTTTATTTCAGGAAATTAACTAAATTTCACTGAGAAACTGCATCATCTAAAATATACACATTAATACTTATAAAATATATTCAAATGCATATTCATATAATTTATATGCATATAAAATATATTATGTTTCACACAGTTTCCTTTTAAGTATTACCACATGGAAGTAATAATAACAAGAACAGTAATAATAATAATAATAGCGGAAAAAGTCTCACTGAGAGAACAAGAATATGGAAAACGACAAAATTAAATCTTATCTCTCCTGCCAGTTAAGATTTTTTTTAAATAAGGAAAGAAATTAACATTTAAACTGAAAAAAAGTATTTTTTATTGTTTCTAAAAAAGTTCTCCATTTGGTATTTTTTACCCTTTTAATGTTGATTTAAAACATTTTGAATACATATTTTTCATCATAAAAGAGAGACCTTACTTGAGAAACAAAGGATTGCTTTTTTTTATAAGCAATTCCTTATCAAGTGAAATAAGCTCCTCTTTTTTACATTATTTTCAGGTAGCTACGCTTATTAATGTTCTTGATTGCTTTACATTTCTCATTTCTTTATGTAAAAGTTGATATTTTATGCGAAAATAAAAACAAATTGTTAATAAAACAGATAGTTATACGCAATGTCTGTTCCTTTTTTTCATTTATACCAGAAGCGCCGTTGAGGTCCTATGTTGATTTTGAAGTTACACGTGAGCTTCGAAGCTATTTTTTTTTTTACTTTCCAAAATTATTTCTAAGTATTACTATATTTAACATTCTCATCTTCTGTTGATTAATAAAATAAATAATTATGGAAATACCTACGACAGCTAATACGGTCATTCAGACCCCCATAAGAAAAATTTTCATCTTTTTAAGTTTTACATCTGTTTTTGATTTTGCAGAACTGCAAATACAGCGAAGATAAATTTTAGAACAGAAATTAGGATCCACTGAGTAAGAAACAACTGGGTAGCAACAGTTTTCGAGAAATTATATGGTATCTTAGATTCAATTACTGAAGTAGCTTAGTTGGGTTCTCAATGAATTACAATGCGTTTTCAAATTACAATGCGTTTAAAAAAAACATTTGCATATGTAAGTAGCTTAGTTGGGTTCTCAGTGAATTACAATGCGTTTTCAATACGTTTTCAAATTACAATGCGTTTAAAAAAACGTGTACATACTGATTATAAACATTTATATTTGTTGTAATCCAGGAAAAGTATTGTTTGGGAACAGTTATTGTAATGTAAATAATAATGAAAATTTATAGTAGGACGTTCAAGCCACATAATTTTGATTTCAACTGATAAGAAATCCAAAAAAAAAATTTTTTTCTTTGGATATCTTTATTTTTTAAAGTTCATAAAAGAGCGAATGAATTTATAACCTGGGGAAAGTGTAATGCTCTAATTATGAACTTACACATTAACTCCAGGCGCACTTTCTTTTGCTTCAGTACAACATAAAAAAAAATTTCTTAAAAAAAATTACATTATACGTTTATACAAAAGAAAATCTCCTCCTAATTTCAGTGTCAATACTCCATCATGACACCCATCTTTTGCACTGAAAAGGAATAACTATATACCTAATATATAGGTTCAAAAGAAAAGGAATGCCTTAATTCTGAATCGTATTCATGCGAATGTGTTTGCAGACAATAGCGCAGAGCAGAAGTCAAGCACTGCCACTTAGTATAATCCTACAAAAGGTGATAGTAGCTTAACGGGAGAGTTTCTAAGGAATTAATCTACAAGATGTGAAGCTTGCTGTTGTATTGAAATTCCTTACAACGTTTGTGATATTGCTGTCCTCAATGATTGAATAGTTTTCAAGGAATCCTTTGTCCCCTCAATAACTCATAGCGTATTCATTCTTGTGTTTGTTGAAGAACTACAAATTGGTACTTTGAGAATTAAATATCTCCTAATCGATAAGTTTAAGTCTCTAAAGTATAAAATCAGGCTTTTAACATCACAAATCACGGAATGAAACGAATACTAGCAATGTGAATTGTTAGGAAAATTTTTTTCGATGTTTTGTTGTCCCCTCACGTCACGTGGATATGCTGTATACGCCTACGCTAATGGCTAACTAATGATGGAACTTAACATTTTAAAGCATGCTGTGTGCTAGCGCTATTATTTATGTTCATGTCGTTTGCTCATTATAGTATGACTTACGTTCTTGCAAAAAGAATAATTTGCAATACAATATTACATGTCGCAATGTTGCCATTACGTTATTAAAAAAATTATTAATCTCTAAAAACAATTTCTGATGAGGGTCAAATTGACATCAAATGGTGTTTTTAGGTAAGCCGAAAATCCGGCCGTTCTAGTGCTAAACAGTAAAACAAAAGAATAAATTGAATAAATTTATTAATCAGAAACTCTTATTTCATTAAAGAATAATTGAATAAATTAATCTTTAACGAACTAAAGAGTATTTTTTTTTTAAAAAAATGCATAAATGGAGAGTACATTGGTCATAAAATAAATAATTATTATAATTTTATGTAGGAACAATTTGTTAACCATAAGGAAATGACTGCTTACCTGAATTTAGAAAATAATCGAATTTTCTTAGAAAAACATTTTTGCTTAGAAATTCAAAATGTGTGACATAGCAAAATAAAAAAATTCAAAACAATTTAAGGAAATAATGAAACTTATAAAATTACAGCAATTCAAGTAGAACATGCTTTTTATCTATCTGGAATTAAACGCTTACATGCCGATTTTCAAATAATGGGCATGGATTTAAAGTTTGAATTTAATAAGCAATTTTCAATATGTCCAAATAATATTTTTTTACGCGGATTCAAAATTTTTTATTACGAAGTATTCCTTATTTTTAGTTTGATATCGTTTTCATTACTAGTTCACTTTTTCATTAATTTCAGAAATTAGATGGAATTTAATAATAGAAAAAAAGGGGTTGAAAGTGTCTGGGTTCAAATTTTATTAATTAAGTATGCGAGTGGTTAATAACAGAGTGATAATGACGGAGGTTTTTTTAATACTTAGAAAGTATTGCTAGATATACATTCATACATAATCAGTATTTTTTTCTTTTGTCATTCTTACTATTGAAAAAGAAATTCTCTCTTATAAAGTAATAGCTTTTAAGGAGTGTTATATATTATCTTTTGTCAATGACAATGGAGTAGATATTTTTCAACAAAAGGATTTTCCAATGTGTTCCAATAATGATGTTGTATAAAACCTTGCTATTGATAGTTTTTACCTGTTTTTTTTGTGATTTGTATCATTCCTGCGATAAATTTGTTGTTATCTAATTCGTTAAGGAATGATGGATATTTTTTTGTTAAATTTGTTCATTAATTTATTTTTTACCTTGCTCTTAGCACCATTCATAAGAAATAAATATTGATATAAGTGTTATGGTCATCATCGATTAAGTGGACAGGTCGAAAATTGAAACAAGTAACAACTATGACAAATTTTACTTTAAGCAATTGGTAACTCCATTCAACAAGGCGTTCCAATACAAAACGAAAACTGCGTGCATTGCGTCAAAACAAGATGAAAAAAGTGGCCAAAACTGAGTTCAGCGCCAACAGTAGGAACCCTTCTCTGAAACTCTTTTTGATACTGATTTGAAAGATTTAATATATGCCAATTTGAGTGTGACGAACTAAAATTGTTAAGGAAAATATTGATTGAAATACTTTAGAGCCTGTTGCTCTATTCTATGAGTGAGAAATATTAAAGTAGTATTAGAGCTAATGAAGTGAAATCAAATTCCTGGATCAACTATAAATAAAAAAAATTTAAAAAAATACAAATCCTGTGCTTAGGTAAACAAGAAAAGGAAATTTGATAAACAAAACGAATTGTTAAAGTTAGAAATAATTTTGCAAGAAGATCCAGAATTCATGAATCGTGCTCCATCTGATATATTTTATAAACTATTCCTTAAGAATAAGCAAAATATCTCGTAAATATATAAGCATTTTAAGCTTAACAAAAGTGCAGACTATTAATACATTTCAAATTCTAAAATTTTTTGGACTTCTAAATGGATACCATTCTATTTAATCCGAAGATATATACGCAGTCGAAGCAATCATAGCCAAACTTTTGTTAAGAAGATTAACAAAAATGGCCCGGTCAACTCGACAAATTTATAATCCTCGGCGGCATTTTTCTGTTTCCTGAGCGACCCACATGTTTTTTTTTCTTATTTACAATCAGTTATTACTATTGAACGAACTATTGAATGCCAAATTTGTTTCGTGTCTTTTGCTCGCAAGTCGTCGTCAGTAGTTTTTGAGAAAGAAATCAAAATGTAACGTTAAGCTGAACCTCTAAAGTAAAGACAATGGCAGCGGCTCTTCCGATCTTTTTTTACAGACAGATTTTTTTTAAGTCTAAGAATAGAATTCTCTATTCTCTACGAATAAATATTTATCGACAGGAGACCCATAAGTCAAAAAGCCAATGAATTTCTGTCCACTTCACTAAAAGTGACAGTGAGTCGCTGCTAGAGAAGTCCTAGAGGACGAATTTTCGTGACAGATGTCACTTTTCATCAGGTTACATCAAGCTTTTTATTCTTTTTAAAAAAATCATCAAAGTCACATAAAATGAATTAGATTTGATAGGAGGCATATATCACACTGTCTTTCCTTATTTTTTATTTATATTTATTATAATAATTTCATTGATGAAGCATTATAATACAGCACTTCACTTACAGCATTCAATTGTTACTGAGCAATGCTCAAGAAATGAAATCCCACAAATTCCTTAATTTTTATCAAATTATTTGAATTTCACATAAAAAAGAGAAATTTCAATAGTTCGATTGCCTGATTTTAAAAACCTTTTCATTACAGTAGACCATGTCTAAAATTAAAAAAATAGAGCCTAAAAATGTACCTTCTCTGAATAAACGGGCTTTTTGCACAACTAATTTGAATATTTTTACCCATGAAGTATGCAGAATAAGCGCAATCCGGACATAAGTATGAGACTCTCAGCACTATATTCGAAAACTAATTAAGTGATTTATAAAAAATAATAAACACGATAAAACTGGTTTTTAGTGATAGTTCAAAGATGAATAGTTTTTTTACATAATTATTTATTGTTTAGTTTAACATTTATGAATTTTTAAAAATTTATTTAAAAATTTAAGGAATGAAATTTTTTGAATATTATTAAACTATCTATATTAAATTACATAAACCAAAAATTGAACAAAATCAGTCGAATATATCTAAATAAATAAAAGTATGAAAAAGCAACTTTTTTCTGAGTTTTGTTTTCAAAATCTACACTGATTTTAAAAAAAATATCCAATAAAGTCATCCCCGAAGGTGACTTAATGCTTTATCAAATAGCCCCTTTGTCTTTTGTGAAGGGTTCAAAATTATAGTAAATATATGTCACAAACCGCACATGAATTGGGCAGATAAAATAAAACATGTTCTGATTAAAGAACTGGATATCAAGAAATTAAATAGCTAGTCCGTATCAACTACAGAAATTGTAGATTTTGGGTAAATATGAAGGTAGGAATTATATTTATTTACAATTAAATCTTAATGACCATAAGTAAACAATTAAATGTTTAAGAAACAATAATTTTGTTATTTAGATAGGAAGTACCTTTAATAAAAAATGTAAGCCATCACTCCAAAATATTCTTAAAATAGGATTCAGAAATGATCGTTCCCAATATTTGCTTTTAGATAGCTTCTAAAAAAAGTATTTAAAAATTTGTTCATTAAGGGTTCATAAATTAATATTTTAGAAAAAATGTGTAGAAATTCGGGTAAATAATATTGACAAAGAGAGACTAAAATTATAAAAAAAAGGTGTTTAAATTGCGATTCTTAATGTTAAGGTTAATCACATCAAAATTTGAATTAAGATCATAAAAAAATTCTGAAGCTAAATAACTAATATTGACGTCAACCCCATAGCAAAGAAGAAATTAATATCATAACTTAAAAACAGTTTCTAATATTGGATAATCAATATTAAGTTCAATTATATCAAAAGATGGATTAAAATCTTTTAAAGAAAAATAAAACAGTTTATATGGTTCGAAAACCAATGTTGAAGTATATCAAAACAGTGGGAGAATTAAAATCTTAATAAAATAAAAGTTTTTTCGCTAGATTATTGAGTTTGACCTCATTATTGATTATCCAAAGAAGGAATTAAATCTTCAAAAGTTTTTTTTTCCGAATTTTCCGATTTTTAACTAAACATGAAAGCATTCAAGTCCAAATAAATAATCGGTTTAAAATTATCTTAATTCCGTCAAACTCAATAGTATTAAAAATAATAGGTTGCGTAATTTTCTGAAAAATAAACATGCAAGTATTGATAAACTAAAACGATTTAAATTTTAGAACCTAAAGTAGAAACCTATTATGAAGTCAAAATACAATAAAGGAAATCACAATAGTAACATGTGTAAATAAACACAACGCCAAAATCATTTATCTTTAAAACTTTTATTATTCTTTATTACCCTTAAAATCTTACTATTAAAAGCATTCTCTTTTATTTTTCACGAATTTAACCTCAAAAGTAAACGACTATATTGGTTAAATATTACATTATTTGAACTTAGCAAAGCCGATTGTTCTTTGTCTCATATATCTTGCATGATGTCTTCATTTAAGCTATTAGTGAATTTAAAGGAGGCCAGATTGGAATCAAGCGTAAAAAGAAATGGTGTAAAAGCATCGAACATTTAAAAGCAGTTTAAAATATCAAATAGATGCATAGAAACAATTTATAAAGCATGCTTTCAGGATTCTCGTTAAGAAATGAGATGCCCCAAGTTTGAATTCCAACGATGTCAGTCGATTTGAATTCTGCTCCCTGCTCTGACCAACAACAGTTCTGCAGTAAAATATCATGTCCCATATGTTTTATATAAACGCGTATTCATATAAATAATTGTTAATTAATTCACTTGCATACAACATAAAGTTTAATAGCTATAATTTAAAAAAAAAGAATTTCTGCACAATTTTGTTATTGTTTTAACTGTCAATTACATCACTTGCATTCAACAAATAGTTCGATAAATACAATTGCAGGAATGTTTTTCTGAATAATTATGTTGATTCTTAATTATTAGTTCAGTCTGTTACATTTGACATAAAGTTTCATGAATACATGTTTTCAATCTACAAGCATAATTTTGGAAAATTTTGTTCGTGACTTAGTTAATTTACTTTCAAGAAAAAAATTTAACTAAAAGAAAAATCAATTGAAAGTACTCTTTTTCTAACAGAAAAATTAAAAACAAAATGTTCTTCTAAATCTAGCTAAATTTTTTTAAAGGTTAGAGGACCTAAATATATTTTTTAAAGATCGATAAAAATTACAAATGGATGACAAAGAACGAACTGAAATTGTCAACATCGCCTCTGGAAATAACGAGTTTCTAGAAAAAGAAATAAGATATCGATTTCGAAATAATACTTTAGTTTTTAAATTAAAAGAAGTAAAGTTATTTGAAGAAAGCCCAAATGATTGCTTTTAAATTAGATCACTTAATCTCTTTGTAGATAGAACTTGGGAATTAACTTTTGTTTCAAATGACTGATTTGATTTTAAATTGTGAAATGAAAGTTTGGTTGAAAAATGTTTTTTTGGATAACAAATATTTCCTTGGATTAGTGTTTGGTAAAATGTAGTTGATTACGTGGAAATAAATACTTGTAATTAAAATTACATGCAATCAAGCTTATAACTGAAATCAATGTCAGATGTAATCACAATTCCATACAATTGTGGCTCAATAACAATTGGAATTAAACCAAATTTAAAATGTTTTTAATCAGAATTACAAGTAAATTATTATTTGTAGTCAATTGCCCTTAGCCCAATTGCATTGTGGATAAATTTGAATATTTCAAAAATCAATATAAATTCTAGATATTCTTTATATTCTAGAATTGTCAAATTGACTGCAAGTGATTTTATTATCTTTTTTCAAGATTAATCTACTTTCAAGATCCAACTAGTAAAAACAATTTATTAATTCTATCAAATCTGTTTTTCTTTTTGAACACTAATGTTATAAAAATGAGTTGCAAAAGATAGGGTTAATATGACATATTATAATGACTATTTAAGGCTCCATTGCTTTCATTAACACCTAGTGTTTTCCATATAAATAGTTAAGATGCTTTACGAACAGACACTAAAAAGACAGCCTATATACCTATACTTATATTGCTGCCCAAAAGCAATCAAAATGACTGGATTGTGAAATAATAACTAATATGTAAAGAAATTTGCTTAAAATTAATTTTTATTTTTAATATTTTTTATATTATTTACAGTTATGTAACAAGTCATTAGTAAATATTAACAATTAAAAAAATTATATGCTTGCAAAAAGTAACAGAATTCTAAAATTGTGTCATTATATAGATAATTGTTTTTCGAATTGAAATTGAAAAGCAGTCAAAATGGGCAATCTAGGGTTAAAAAATATCTTTAAATTTTCATAAAATAAGTTCGAGGGCATTTCACTACGAGTTGTTAAAAATTTAAAAGATATCTGAGGTGTATGTTTATCTATACATAATAATAAACGCGGCTGTGTGTGTCTGTAATCACAATATATCGCCCCGGAAGCCTCGCCCAGGCACGAAACCTGGCACATAATTGTGTTTTGACATAATGAAGTAGTATTTTTTTTTTTTTTCAAAAATTTGGATTAGCTTTTTAGTTATCAGCCATTTTGCAAGAAAATCTATGCTTTTTCGTCTTCAAAGAGCCATATTCAAAAAACTATTAAAAAATGCATATATTTACTTTTCTGCACTCTTATAAATGTATGCTAATGCGAACCTTACAATTAAAATGTTTAATGTTAAAATTAATTTTCGACAACTTAAACCAATAATATACGAAGGAATTAATAATTTAATTGTAAGGTTCACATTAGTTTACATTTATCAAAGAGGAGAAAAGTTTAACCTTTGTATTAAAAATTTGGCAACATATTCGATACGTAAATAGAACGCTTCGCTTTGATATACTATTTGTCGCTGTTCATAATTGTTATAATAAGTTTTTCTTCTTCTTTGAACGCTCTATTTTTTTTTCTTAAGCGAAGACGATAATTTTTGTAGCGATATAGAAATAGAAATTGNTTCATATCTTTATTTGGAAAATGGGCTCAAAACGCAATTTAAAGCAATTCAAACCTGTCAGGCTGAATCACATACAATACACTGAATAATTAAAAATTAAAGCTTTCTAAAAACAGTCCGCTGTAAGTCAATCGGGATATGAAGACAACACAGTTTTGTGACTGATTCCATGATGATATCAATGTTATTAGCATTGTGTGCCAACCGATCTTAGTTCTCATGGTAGATAGTACCCATCTATGAGAAGCCATGTGTCTTTCAATCATCCTCCAGGTATAAAACACCAGTAATTCACAATGCCAGCTCAACCTTAACCACTGCGGCCATATTGTCTGTACGCTGCATCATACCAAACATATTACATTTTTATTTTCAAATATTTTTCTCTGACAAAGGAGAAATTTGAAAACAAATTAGTTCATTATGAAGTTTATAACTACTTTTTCGCGTCCACTTCAGCAAAACATTGCGACATCTAATAATTGACGACAGACGACATCTAATATTTTTGTATTAATATAACCATATCTTTTATTGATAAAACTAATCTATTAAGCAAAAAGTAACAATACTATTCATTAAGTAGTGTTTTTTTAAAAAAAAGTTGTGCATTTTCGTGTAATTATACATTTTACCGCAAATCTCTTAAAGTTCGATAATTTTAACTTTCAACATTTTTTAAGTGTTGCATTTATTTTATACGGAAAACATGAGATATTTGGAAAATTAAATTTCTCTATAAAAACATTTCTGTAAAATTTGTAGAGTTGGCCGGTAATTTATACAATCAGCTCCTTTCTTTGAGGAAAAAAAATATCCCAGTGCCCATAATTGTGGCGAAATTTAGCATAGTTTGTAGAGTTTTTGACCGCTGATTCTTACGATTTGTATATAAAGCTTAATGTGCGATTACCATGGAAAAAGGAGATATAGTACACCTTTTTCCATGTTAGTTACAGAAAGAGAGCTATGAATGCGAAGATTTCATATTCTATGTCAACCGCCGACAAAAAAAAAGAAAAAAAAAGTATCCCTTCACTCGATCTCTCGATTTATTGATAACTACTGACAACGAACATGTAACTCTCACACTCCTGAGGTGACTGCACTACATTATTTCGCATTTTACCTCTGTTGGCCTTGCCTCAACAAACTAATAGATTACCTGAGTCACAAACAATGTTAAACAACGAACTGAAAATAACTTATACGAGCATTAAGGTCAGTGGTCATAGATATATGTACATAATTACTGGGAAGAAAAAGCAACAGCAGTTTTTTAAAATCATGATTGTCTTAGGGGCATAAATATATTTTTACGGATGGAGACTAAAATGTTTTTTCCTGTTACTAATCATGTGTTGACGCTTTTAGGGTGTCAAACTGTATGTAAACGGATAAAAAAAAATTCTGTCGATTCATTCGCTGCCTGTTTTGCCTCTTTTGATTAACTGTTACCTTTTATGTCAATTAAAAATTCAAACTGATTTAAATCCCAGCAGTTTAGTCAATAAAAATGAATTACTCGTCGATACGATTTGATCTTTGATGGTAAGTATGCAAAATTTAAAGGAAATGTTTGATTTGTGAATTAAATAAATTTTATGGTTTGCCACAGTTATAGTTCAAACATGGCTAACTCAAGAGAGAAAAATAAATTAAGAAATTAAAATTGTTTTCCCTAGATACGTTTTACTTTCTTACATTTTGGAAGGAAACGGAATTTTTATCCTCGAATATTTTTAATTAAAAAAAATATGCGTATAAAAGTGAAGAAAAGAAAAAGAATAAGAGGATGAAGTTGTTAATTTTTTACGACATTTTTACTTTTTTTTACTTTTAACTGCTTCACATTAAAATAAAATGAAAAAAATCATTCTTCTTACAAGAACAAGTTTCTTTCCATAATCTTGAAATCTTGCTGTTTTTTCTACCATATTTTTTACTGACGTGCTAAAAGTGTTAAGATTTAAATATGTTAACGAGAGAAAAATAGTTCTCAGCTTGAAATAAATCTTGTTTGTTAGGTATTTCTTTAAATATTACTTTTTTGAAAAGAAATTCGTTAAACTAAAACTTAATAGGGAAAAAAATTTCTTTATAAAAAGGTCATAGCTTTCATCATACAATTAGGAAAAAAAAGAAATATATATAATTTCATTATAAGTCACCCATATTAATGTCTAAAATTGTTATTGGCGAAGCACAAGTTTATATTTTTAAATTTTAATATATTAAAAGAGTATGGCTAATATTTTAAATTAGCGTTATTTTAATTACTATTCCTATGCGTGAGCCGTGGTGGCTCAGGAGACGGAGCACTCTCTGCCTAGTGAGGTCACCCGGTTTCGATCCCAGAGATAGCTGGTTGATTCGAATTCCCAACCCGGATCGCACCGACCACCCCACTGACGTGAAATATTCTCAGCGGTAGACGGATCATGAGTTGGAGTCCCCTTACCGTCAGCCTGACCGTGGGTGGTTTTCTTTTTCATGTAGCGCAAATGCGGGTTAGTTCCATCAAAAAGTCCTCTACGAAGGCAAATTTATGCCATTACTTGATCGAAAAGTTCCCTTGCCTTCAAGATTGGGTTTAAGATGAACAAGACTACGGAGAAGAACATTAATAGCCGTAAACCCTAAATTGGGTCTGCTGTTTAAAGACGGTAATATATATTCCGATATGTAAACACAATGATTGTGCAATGGTCTTTGAAGCAGTCTATTTTATTAAAATTAGAGGTTCTTTTCCACTTTTTCCTGTAAGTTAATATAGGGCTAAATAAACAAATATTGATATTGACGCAGAAGGTAGCAATAGAAAGCTTAATACACTCATGTCCATAAATTAAGGATAATTCAGAATCACACGGAAATCAAACTCTAAAATTAAAATTTCACCTGTAGAATTATCATACACATCCTGAAGAAGAATATGCAAATTACAGGAAACCACTAAATGACGCTGGTCGTACGTCACAATGACGAGAGTGTAAGAGAGGGGTATATAAGGAATGGTGGCAAAGAAGTAAAATTGTTCACGAGCTCTTTGAAAGCCTTTCAGTGCAATAACCGCATAGTTATGGCACAAAGGAAGCATTTGGATGATTTTTTACGTGGCAGAATCATTGGACGACTGGAATGTTGACGTACCCAGCTGGAAGTATCCGAGGAACTTGGAATCACCCAGAGTGTCATCTTCAGGCTCTGGCAACGATTCCAAGATGATGGTAATGTGAGTAGACGTTACAGCACAAGTCACCCCCGAGTTACAACGCCGAATGAAGACCGGTATTTGGCAGTTACTGCCAAAAGAAACAGACGGAGCACAGCATCAGACCTGTCTCGTCAGCTCTCTTCAGCTACCAGTACGACAGTTTCAAGGCAGACCGTGTACAGGCGCTTAGGACACATTGGTCTATATGCTCGTAGGCCTGTCAGATGTGTCCCACTTACCGCAACTCACTGTCGCCTGGATTAGCCTGGAGTAGAGAGCATGCATTGTGGACACCGCAACAGTGGTCTTGTGTGATGTTTTCCGACAAGTCCAGGTTCAGTTTGCAGTCTGATTCTCGCCGGACCTTCATATGGAGAGTGCCAGGTACCCGTTATCACTAAGACAACACCATTGAACGACACCGTTGCGGTGGTGCAGGATGGCTCGTTTGAGGGGGAATTATTCTTGGTTCCAGAACTGACCTGCATGTTCAGAGTACAACAATGACAGGCCACATCTATAGGGATGTCATTCGGAACAACATGTACGTTTGCTTCGGGGCGCAATGGGTGCTGAATTTCTGTTTATGGACGACAACGCCCGTCCTCACCGTGCAAACATTGTAGACGAATGCCTTCAATCGGAGGATATCACCCGTATGGATTGGCCAGCATACTCACCGGACTTGAATCCAATAGAGCATGTGTGGGATATGCTTGACCGACGAAATGCAGCCCGTCAACCCCCTCCCACCTGTCTACCGGACTTTCGGAGGGCATTGCTTGATGAGTGGTGTAATATTCCCCAAGATCAGATTGATAATTTGATACTCAGCATGCCTAGGCGTTGTACGGCCTGTATTGCATCGTCCGGGAGACATACTCCGTATTAATCTTCATTCTAACCATGTTATACTGTTTTCTGTAAATAGGTTCCTTTTTGAAATTTGCTCCAGGGAGTAAAAATCGCAATTTTTATTAATTATGTCAAACATATAGCATCTTTTTTGCTCTTTACCTTTTGTTTAATACATTGACTTTACAAATAAGTCAAATTTGTTTGTCTTATGTCTCTTTCTGTGCCTGAACTTCATTATCCTTAATTTATAGACATGAGTGTATTTTTTTGCCATCCTAAAACTTTTTATCTACTGTGCTATTTAACCTCTAAATGTTACGCTCGCTCATATAGTTTATAATCGGGAATATCTTACTCGAATGCTAGTTTTTTTAATAATCAAGTTTGATTGTTGCAACTAAACAAATTTCACTAAACGAAGCACAGAAAAAAACGTCAATGGCGTTTCGCTCTCATGGTTGCCAGATACAATTTCACAAAGTACCAGTTACAACAAATCTGATTCGGTATTTAGAAAATATGAACAACAAGCCCCTTGAAATCCAATGTTAAAAAATGACGTCAAAAGCGTTTTACTCTAAGTTACCTGTCTGACCGAGGGTGCGACCGTTACGGGACCGAGGATGCGCTGTCCTCGTTGAACTGTTCTACTGTAAAGTGCTCGACTTCGCTTCAGGTCGTCGGGCTACCAAAGTAAAGGAGACATCCCCTCTACAGAAGATCAAAATTGCGATGGCATGTCTTCGGATCATTCTCAGGGATACTTCCAAGACCGTTGCCAATAGCCAATTGTACAGCTACAGTGCGATGTAAATAAAGTACCTACCATCTAAGTTACCTTCCTCAAGGCAGCCGCACTCAAAACTCATGCAAGTATATCAAAAATTAAATCAAACAAAAACTCAATAAAAATTGAATCATATATTTAAAATAAATTAGTTTTGGTAATGAGTGAAATATTTTATTATCATTTATATATTTGTAAAATTTGTTTTTCTTTAATAATTTCTGATGATATTTTGTAGGAATTTTGAAAAAATAAAAAGGAACGTACCATTCTGGTTAAAACCAATATTTGAAAAATAAATCTGCGTCTTTTTGTAACTTCGACTATATGCAGTAAAAAAGAATCTATCTCGTTATAAATATTATAATTGCTGCTGTTTCGCCCGTATATCCTTGCTGTTTGTCCAAACGGACAATATGTGCTTTCGCTGCAATCACTTTATTTCGTTTTCTAACCTAACTGCAGTTGCTGCTGATCATGGCGAAAATCTTCGCATCTGGTCCAGATGTAGAATGCACCCATTCACAGCTATTATCATGCGCAATTTAAAAAAAAAAACATTTTATACATCTTAATTTTAAACTTGCAGTTTCTGCTAGTCCATCCCTAAAATACGTTCTGTCAAAGCTAAAGTCTCTGCGTAGTTCATTATGATATAGAATCTTTAAAAAATTGTTTTCCATCCAGATTTAAAAATTGCTGCTCCGCCATTTCTACAGGTCTACAGAGCTTTTTGATCAAACGAACAATTTTATATTTCCGAAGCTATGACCATTTTTCGTTTCCACTCCTAAATTAAAAATTGTAGTTGCTACTGATCAGGACGAAAAATAAACTTCATTTACAGCTATTATCATATACACTAATAAAAAGGTTCTTTTGACTAACTGTAAAAAATTGTAGCTGCTGTTTTCCCGGCCGTACAATACGTATTTTGCTTAGCTATTACTCAATCGAAAAATAAATTTTCGATTTGCGAAAAATATAGTGCTCTAATTATCTAACCACATTGCCAAAAGTATATTACTCTAACAATATAAATTTCAAGCTCAGCGGAATTACTATGTATTGATTTGGTAAAACTTGCAGATGAAAATTTTTCGTGAAACAAAACCCTGCATTACGGAGATACTACGTTAAAGCAAAAATAAGTCCTCATAATTTGAATTTCACTTTTCGTCATGGCATGCATCTTGTGTACTGCAAAATGAAAACTATATACTTACAATATAGATGCAAAAGAAGAACACCATATTTCTGAATAGTATTTACGTGAACGTGCTACCAAACGATATCATTCAGTAAGAGCCAAGCACTGTCACTTACTACAATAGTACGAAATGTGACATAGACTTAGCAGACTAGATGCTAAGGAATTATTCTACAAGAGGTGGAACTGGCAGGTGTCTTACATGCATATTTCTTTACAATGTTTGTGATATTGCTATCCTCAATACTTGAATCCTTTGTCATCCCAATAACTCGTTGCGAATTCCTTCTTGCGATTGTAGAAGAACTATAAATTAGTTCTTAGCTCTTGAAATAGCCCCCAGTTGATAAAATTCAGTCCCAAAACTATAAGAAGCATGCCTTTTAATATTGCAGGGCACATATACTAGAGAATACTAGTTAAATGCGACAATTCAATATTGCATTATAATGAAATATTGTTATTACGTTAATAAGAAAAAATGAAATAAATTTCTTTTAATCCTTAAAAACTCTTAAAAACTGTATATTCATCGTTTAAAAAACTATTTATTTTGGAATAATATCAATTTCTTATGAGGGTCAATTTGACTCCGAATGGCGGTTTTAGGTAAGTCCAAGATCCGGATGTTCTAGTGTTAACAGTAAAACAAAAGAATGAATTGAATAAATTTATTAATCAGAAGCGTTTATATCAATAAAGAATAATTGAATAAATTATTTCTAAATTGAATAAACGCTTAGTGGCTAAAAAAATTACAAATTAATCCATATAACTTATAGATTTTTTTTTCACATTTACTTTACTTTCAACTTTGCTAAAGTTTTAAATTTACTTCAAAAATCGAAACTTTCTTGAAAACAGGCTTAAACGAAATAAAATATTTCACAAGTAATCATCATTTGTTCCTTTCATTTCATTTGTTTAACTTTGTTAAACATTGACTCTATATCTGATTGAATTACATAGTAATTTAATTTAGTATGGATAGTTTTTTTCTTTTTATTGCTTCAAATTTTCTCTTAAGCGTGAGACAATTTTTAGGTAAAAACTATTCTCTAGTTCTTTCACGTATTTTCATAAACAGTTTAAGGTTTCCGTAATATTTTCCATTTTTAAAAAGAATCTAATCGATTATTTTGTGCATTAAACTCGTTTTAGCGAAGTGGGCTTCTTTTTCTACAGATTGATTTTTTCCTGACTTAAACTAAAAATACACACTTAGTGAAATTCGTTATTATATTCTCACCGTATGTTCAATGAATGTCAGACGTTTCAAGCAATATTTTTTGCAAGAGCAATAAATAAATCGACAAATATTACTAATATTATAAATTATAATTTTAAAGGATTGTGTTGGCAATTAACTTCAAGTTCATTTCTAAAAAATAAAAAATTTAAAGTTTAAAGTGCGGGAGCATTCCTTTTTTTTCTGCTGTTCCCTTGACGTTTTACACGCGTTGTCGCAAAAGTTTTTTTAATCGGACATCATCGAACTCACATGAACAAACACAACTAGGTTCGTCTTTGAAGTCAAAATTTGGCATGTATCAAACACGGGAGGTTCTTTTAGCTTTCGCATATTTTCCATGCCCAACACAAATGCCACGAGCAGCGTTTGCTTCCTCTGAACTTTGATCTAAAACATAAAATAAAATAGAGTTTATGAAAATGTTCATTTTACTCAACTTGGCTATTCCATTTCAATGATATGAAAATAAACATAAATTAATTCCAACGAAAGTACCTAATATAGATTGTTTTAAGAAAACATCCTTTTTCGAATGATTCAAAATGTTATGCTAAAAAAACATTTAATGACATGATAAATGCTAAAATTCAAAAATACGACTCTAACCCAGTAGAATCATCTCACAATAATTTGCTTCCATTTCTGAACTAATAATAATAGTTGATAACAGAAAAGTCAGAAACAGAGTTTTTCCTCCAAACCTGAAAATTATCCTTCATTTCCTGAGACAATGGAATAAAGATATAACCGAATAGTCACGATAAAGTCAACTGAGCTAAATGACCCGAAGTGTGTCATTTGGAAAAACTTTTGTTCGGTTCATTTGGGGGAGAAGGAACACTTTCTCTCTATTTTCACTTCACTTCTCATCTATTGATTGAATGAACAGAATCGTTCACAGACAATTACGTTCTCATAATCACCGAAACAACAAATGTATGTTGTTTTCGGTTTTCAAATAGAATGATGGCATCATTGCTGTTTGTATTGACATTAAAACAAGTTTTGTGTCACACACGCCTTATTGCTTTCGGTATGTGTTGGGGAGGATAATAGTTCCCTATTTGCTTACTTGAAAACAGCTTAAAAACTGGAATTTTCTTCATTTTTTTTAAAATTGAAATCAAGCTAAATTTTTTCCATTATAGTGGAAAGCAAAATTTAGTTAATGAGCTCAATTCATGATGACGTTTTCCAGAAAAATGCCCAACGTTGGCTTTTTTTTTTCTTCTTCTGGATGCTGTTCGAAATACATGTCTACGAAAATGCTCGATATGAGTGTTCTAAGAAAGGAACCCAGCTCCAAATGTGCGTTTAAGAAAATAGAATCAGCAAAGAAATGCGCATTTTCAATGTTCTACCTAATAAATTTAAGCGAGAAACTTCATACTTTATTTTCTTTACTTTTTAAAGACCTAGCTTTTCCTTATACTTTTTGTTTTACATTTTAAAGAGCTAAGCGTGGCCATTACCCTGACTTCAGTGCATGCCTGGTTGAGATGATATAGTTAGGATACTGGTTGGAAGCATGACTGGTCGGAGCATGATATTGCAGATTTTCTTACAGATTTCACGAAAATTTTCTAATTTGCATGAAAGCCTTATAAGAATTTAAGTTTAATTACATGCATTAAGTATTACATGGAATATTAAAAATAATGACTTTCATAAAAAACAGTTATTTCAGTAACTATACACGATCAAAATCTCGTAATTTTAAGAATTAATTCACGTGATTAAATAAATAATTTCTAATTGGTTGAGAGTTACATTAAAATTTATTATTTATCATAAAGATCTTCCCAGCAATGCTTGCAATAAGCATTTTATACTTTTGAATTGACAAATTTGAATTTTTAACTCTTAAAAATCCAAAAAATAAATTCAAACTCATATAAATTCAAAATATATAGGTGACATTTTTTTTAAAAGAAAAATTCTCTTTACATTTTCCCTGAAACTTTTGTTTCATTAATTAGTTTTTTTTTCCCATTTCCTTTTTAAGCATTATGAATATTTTATTGCTTGTGTATTACAAAGAATTAACTTGAATGTAAGCGATTGCAAATTTTTTGAAACTATCAGTTCGAATTAAGTTACAATCGAGAAATAACTATGGTCAAAGTTCCGAAACTAATTATAAAGATTTCCCTTTTCAAATGCTGTTCAGATGTGAATGACATCCCATAGTAATCTCCCTTTATTAGAAGAGAAGAATACTTTAAACCAAATATGTGTATTCTGCATAGCACGTTATGAAATTTTAATAATCAGAATATATTATAAGAATTTGAATTTTATAATCATTATGATCAAAATGTATGGAATTTATTAGATGTGGAATTTAAATTTATAATTATTCATACCAGGATTTAGTTAGATCGGAATCTCCAGTATAGTTATGTGAGTTTTGTAATAAATATATTATGTATAGAAACTAAATGGAAACTTACGACGGGTTGAATTCATTCATTATGCTACATCTTTAGCATAAATTAATAACTTGTTGTTAGAAGCAAACAAAATACAAGACTGCTTCTGACTAATTGAAAAATACTTTCAAAAGAATTACATCTACCTTAATAATAATGATTGTGTCTATGTCAAGTGAAGACAAAGATATTAAATGTTAAATTTCGATTTATATAAATGAATGTTTTATTCCTTTTGAAACAACAGGTTTCAAGAATGCACAGTAACAATAAAAAAAAACTTTTCGATTTATGCATTGTGAAAAAGAATTTCTCAAAATTGAACGTCCAGTAGTGGACAGATCGTAAAGACACTGTTCCGAATAGAACACCGAACTCTAACATCACTGGCTGCTGTCAGTAAGCGGGTGGGTGACCACTTTAATCAGCCTGCGCGGTATCGGTTTAACTGTTCTACTGCAAAATGCTCGACTTCGTGCTCAGGTCGTCGAGCTACAGAGGCAAGGGAGCCCGAAGGTCCCAGATTCGAATCGTGACGGCAGCCAGCAAACATCTCTCATGCACATTGAGTAAAATGCGTATTTTAAAACTGATAAGCCATCAGTTTTAAAATACGCATTTAACTCAGACAATTAGTATATAACCATTTAATTTTGAATATATGAAGTTTTCAAAACCAGCTGTTACTTGTTTCGAACCGTTCCGGCCAGTTTCGAAGCTATTTTCACTCATTTTGTTCAATATTGAGAAACCTGTCTTTATTCAAAGTTTCTTTAGCATTTGAAATCGAAACGGAAGGACAAAAATGCAAGAAAAAATATAAAAGAGAGTAAATTTGTCTCCTTTTCAAAAAAATGCGCAAACAAAGAAAAAATTTACGTTGTAAATTTTCAAACAGTTTTTCCTATAAATTGAATTAATTTATAATACGTTTTATATCCATTAAAAAATTTATTGATATACAATGGAGCAGAGTTATTAAGGCTCCAAACTGCCATTATATTGTAATGGGTTCCCATCTTCTGTGATGGCTTTAAAAATAGCTTTAACCTCTTCGAGACGGAAGAAATAACTATTACCCTAAAATTTAAAAAAAAATTCTGTCGTATTTCGCAAAATAAATTTCGTTACCTCTTTGTGACGGGCGTATCATTTCGTACGGACTTATCTCAGAGCCGGCGGTTCACCCGTGCAATGTTGTAGAACTAGGCTAGTAATAGGGCAGTGCATACATGCATTTTAACCTCAAACAATTTTAAATAACCACTAGATGGCACTCTGTGTCCATATTACATTAACACTGGACGTAATTTTAATGTTCTGACCTTCAGATTGATCATATTCTGCCTTTCTTTGGTATTTTGCTCTTCGGCTGCGATTGGGGATGGGGAACTCGTAATGCAAACAAACAGAGCTCGACTCACTTTTCATGCCATATAAACATCTTCGCTTCTGATAGTTTTCCTAAACTTTTATTTAATTTTTTTCACTACTATGTGAGGTTTTTTTTTTTAAGGTTTCAGCGTTAGTTTTGTTACAGTTTTGTGTTGCTTTCAAATATATTTTTCGCTGTTCTTTTGCATTTCTCTTTCGGAAAACCTTGACTGCAGATTATTATGGCGAGAAAACGTTATTTATGAAATTATGAATATACTTGTACGATAAAAGAAGAGTTAGGAGGACAAAAGGGTGAAAAAAAGAATTCATAGTTTTTTCACAAACCGAGCTGAAGGAAAGAAAAACGTAACAAACATTTTCCTCTTGCAAATCATGTAATGTTTCTACGTGCTTCGAACTTTTTTAAACTCAGTCTTCATTTTAAATTCTATTATTTCTTCTTGTAAAGAAGTTTGGTGTATATTTCTTATTAATCTGAAAGTATATTAAAGTGTTTTGTCGATTAAAACTTTGATAATTGGAATAGCACTTTCAAAAATTATTTCTTAAAGGTAAGCAAATTTTCTTTTATATATCATCATGCAAATTAAAGGAAAAATATTATTAAAATTTAATTTTAATGTAGATAACCGATTATGTATTAATTTAAAATGGTACCAAAAATTTAGGTAGTAGGAACAAAACTTCATTATTTGTGATTTTTTCCCTCTAAACTTAAGCTTAGTGCTGCAAAATCCCCATCCAGTAGCTCAATTCCTTTCACTATTTCGTCCCGATCAGCCGGCTTAAACAAAGGCGCCTCGTCGCGGAAAGGTTAAATCGCTATAAACTAACTTGGTTGAATATTATAAAAATCTAGCGAGGTAAGAATAATTTTTTACCTAACTGAATAAATAGTTATTCCTTCCAGAAAAAAAGGGAAATTATACTTGAAAAAAAGCACTTAAAATTGCAATATATGATTAATAATATAGAAATTCGAAGAAAACACTTTGTGTTAAATTTATAAATGAAAATTCCGTCTTCAGTGCGAAAGATTTTAACTATGTAATTGCCTTTTTATTAAGTGCATGGTATTTTTTTACTAAACGTTTAATTCCCATACTAAACGTTTAACAATTTATAATTCCCAAACCAATTATTGCATGTTATTGATTTATTCCATCATGGCTCCAGTGCAGTTCTTTAGACAGCTTCGTGTTTTCTAAGTCTTATAGTTTTTGCTCAACAAAGCGAAGTTTAACGTAAATTTGATCCAAAAATTGGTATTGGCAATGCTTAGGATATTTCATTACAGATAGATACAAAAGATTTTTTCTCCGTTAATTCGCGTAAAGTTGTCTAGTTTTTTTCTCATTTTTAGTCCTTTATTACAAATTTGAAGCAATAGTTAGAATGACAAAAAGAGAAATATTACTACTTTTGTAAACCATTTATTTTTTTAAATCCAACCTAAGAAGCGTTATTATATAAACACTGACAACCTAATTACAAAGTTCAGAACTAGTTACGAGCAGCAGCATCAGTAATACATAAGAGAGAATATTTATTCAAACATAGATGAAAAATCCTTTTAGAATAACAAAATAATTCTCATACCATTCACCTTTCCAGTAAAAAAAATAATAAAAGCATTGTTGAGAATGTTGCATAGTTGAACATAACTAGTAATGACACAAAATTACGAATAATATATATGAGCAAAAAAGAGTAAATAAGAAAACAGTGGAAGAACGAAGATAAATTATAGTATATTTCAGATATAACTCTCTTTAAATAAAGAAGAGGTATACACAGTATTGAGAATGCTATGTTACCGTGCATAATAAAAATCATAAAAATGCAAATAATATATAGATAAGTGCAAAAAGAGTAAATGATATAGTGCTATATCGAAATAAAAATATATATGGTAGTGCTAAGAAAAAATATACTCCGTGTTGAGCATGTTATGTTACCATGCGTAATAAGAATGGTATACATATACAAATAGTATGTAGATAAGTACAAAAAAGAGTAAATAAGATAACAGTGCAGTAGCAAAATAAAAAGAAATATATAGCATATTGAAGCGTTAATTACTTTTAAACAAAGAAAAGGTATGCTCTGTGTTCAGCTAAATATGTTAACGTTAATTATTAGAATGATAAAGATATAAAAAGTATATAGATAAATGGCAAAAAAAGAGTAAATACGATAGCATATATATAGTAAATAGATATAGTATATTGTAGTGACAAACTCTCTTTAAACAAAGAAAAGTTATACATTGTGTTGAGCATGGTATGTTACCATGAGTAATAAGAATGATAAAGTTACTTCAAAATAGAACAATTACCCATACATAAAGAAGGAAATTTTCTCAGATTATTCCTCTCATCAGCATATAACATATACCACTGGATCCATAAAGTTAAACTTAATTGCGATTGCGTTTGTGTGGCACAAAATGATACTGATCCATATGGAGTTGGTGTGGTAATCAAACAACGCAATTGTAAATTGATGCACATCCTTAATGACTTTCATTCATTTTTTATGAACGATTTCAAATTATTTTATCGCATATACCAATGTCAAAAATACCAATTTTAAAAAAAACACTCATAAATAGTGTAACACTTGTAACAAAATAATGATTTAAAATCGTTTAATTTTGTTGTATGCTCATAATGTCTGGAATACAGAAATTTAAAAAATAAATCAAGAACATTATTTCAGATATGTTTTTGTTTTCTCGCCAAGGAATTTCAAATTGGAAAGCTCATTACATTCTGTGATGTATCCAGAAGAAGCAGATTATAAATGTCTTGATCAGTATTTTTTCCAGTAGATGAAATTGCAGATCTTTTTCCAGTAGAACTGTAGCGATCACCACCTCTTGGAACCCAAAGGAGGAATGAAAACTGGTAGTCAAGAGTTTGGTCTCGGAGCTCAATCAAGCTAAGTTGAAGGGCATTGAAAGATGCTCGTCCAATCATCGGAGGTTCGATTTCCACTAATTTTTGCGTTAAGTTTGAAGAATAGTTGCAGTTATAGACGGAAAAAATTACCAAAAGATGCAGCTTTCCAAATAGAACCATGCACTTTTTTTGGAATTCCGTAATATTTTTAACAAATTTCTACAATTATTTCGAAGATTTCATTATAATTGATCAAATAAAGCTCATTTTTTTCTCTTCCTTTCTTAAATTTTAAGAAATTTAGTAACAAGGATCAACTATTTATAAAATAAAAACTTTCTTAGTCAGTTTAACAGTTCACGTTTTTTGAACATTTATTTTTTTGCGATACAACAAATATCCAAAACTTATTCAAGGAGATATACATATCTATTGCCATACAACATTAGCTAAAGATATTAAATTTACGTATTCTTTAAAAAATTTATTGCAATAAATAAAGCATTCTTAAATTCTTCAATCATTACAGTATACATTCAAATTTAAAAATCACGCAAAGCATTATAAATAACTAATAACAAACATTTTAATACAGACATAATTATAATTTATTTAATTTAAGGAAAAAGGAAATATAGAGTCCGAGTTATTATAAAGAACTTTACAAAATTCTAAAGATTTCAAATACTTTCTAATGAAATAATATACCAGCCTCTTTTTTTTACAAATAATCAATTTAAAAATTTTTAATATTAATGATTCTAAATAAGGAACAGTTAATGCATATAAACAAGGTAACTTCAGGAATTCAAAATAGTTGAAATTAATTATGCTGAGAGATGCGAAATTGTCAACTCGCTTAAGAACCTTATGCATATTTATTTGAGACAAATAAATAAATTCTTGTCTTTTTTAAAAAAAAAAGTACTGATTGACAGCATAATATATAATATATAATTAAAGCATTAATATAGAATTAAAAGAAGATCAATATTAAAATTAGACAATGTAAATTTCTTAGCTAAAACTTTCAACTCACTTCCAAATTCTAATAAAGTACTGCAGCTGTACTGTGGGCCAAAAGGAAAAAAAAACAGACTATGAATAACTTTTGACCTAATGGTTGAATCTTCACTCTGTAAGACTTCTTCATTGTTCGATATTTTAAGTTAAGAAATCAGACTCAAACACGTTCTTTGCTAATGTACTTTATAAACATAATTTTTTCTTAACTGATTTGGATTTCTGACCCCTAAAATATAGGATTAGCAGCAATCTGGGAAATATGGTTCCAATAGTTTGGTCAGGAGAGTGACCCAATGTTTGGATTCATTAATGTTAATTTTACTTTCTGCATAGTTCTTCATATATCTAGAACTTTTTAAGGGAATCGAAAATTTTTTGCACACAATTATAAAATTCGTTTATCTAAAGACAATTCCATACGAAAAATAATATATATAGTAAAATAATATATATTAGTATATATTTATTATTTTATTTAATACTAGTTGAAAAAACTTTGAACTGTACACAATTCTTAGGTCATTTAAAAAAATGCAGTTTTACATGGCAAAATACAAAGTTTGGACGAAATCGGTTGAGTACTTCCAGAGAAATAAAATTTTAAATATATGACTTTTCTAAAATGATTTCTCAGGGACTATTCTACCGAGTTTGCTCAAGCTTTGAATTTCACCATTTAAAATTACCTGCTTTAAATGACTTCAAAATTTTTACACACTTCAAACTTTTTCCAATTGTTACTGAATAAAATAATAAAAAAATAATAAATGCATACTAAAATTAGTTTTTTGAATATAGTTAATTATCTTCGGACAAAAGAATGATTCCCGAGGTATGGCGAAATATGCAAAAAGTAAAATTAACATTAATGGGTTCTAATTTTAGATTGCTCTCCTGACCAAACTATGGGAATCATATATTTTTGAGGACAGATTTTAAAATCCGTCGGAAAAAATACGTTTATTCACAGAAAATACGCTATTATGTCTGATTTCGTAATTCTAAATATTGTTTACTCTTATTGATTAGCATATTTAAGGCAATTTCCTAAGACATGAGGATTGAGTCGTAGAACGTGAAGATCCGATCTTCAGATCATAAGTTATATCTTCAGAAAATAAGTCCGTTTTTTTTTTTTGGTTCACTGTACACTAAAATCAGAAAGTGAATATAAATGTCCAGAATATTACTATTCAAACCATTTTTTTTTATTACAATTGCAACAGTTTTTCAAATTTTAGATCAAACGCACTTCTGGTTCTGACATATGCAATGATATCATAATGATCATGGTATGAAATGTAAAAAAAAAATCAAAGAATAAAAGTTTTCTAATTTTACTAGAAAAGCAAGCTTATTTTACATCCTTAAAAAAGTGTAAAATAAATTTTTTCTTTCAATTTATTCCAGTTATGTATTCCAGTTTATTTATAAAATTCCATCAAATTTAAATCATACGAATAAATTTATATTACACATTTCACAGAAATGAAGATAAAATTAATATGGCATTTAAAACTTTTACAGCAAAAGAAAAATATTTTGATCAGCAGTTTATAAAAATTTACTGAATTCAATTAAATAATATCTGAGAAATTCAGCAATAAAATTTCTTTGAAGTGTTATATTTAAGTAATAAAATTGTTATAAATTTATTAAAATTTATGGACCTTTCGATCCCAGAAAGATACGCAATGCAAAAAAATTAAAAAATAAGCGTTTTTTTAAATATTACTAGAAATGCACTCTTATTCAACATCCTTGTAAAAGTGTAAAATTTACTTTTTATTTCAATTCATATATTATGTATTCCAGTTTGATTTTTAAAATGCCATCACGTTTAAATAATATATATAATCCTTTTATTTTGTAAAAATGTTTTTCTCTACAGTTTAGAAACTTAACTTTACTTGCAAACTTTTCCTTTTTTTATCCAATTAAGAAATATTGAAAAAAAAAATTATAAATTTAAAAGTATTTAAGACATAATTTTCTTCAAATTCTCTATAGAAAAAAGAAAAAAAAGTATGTTAAAAACTTTAAAATTTTTGCGGATTTTTTTAGTTGGGAAGATTCTTAATTTGTTTGAACCGATGCCCATAGTTAGTGATAAATAAAATCAAATTATTGATAACACATTTGAAAGTCCTTGTATATTGCTTAAATTGTTTGAACCGTTAGACATGAAATCATAACTATATTGTGCTGCAATTTAAGAAAAATCATCATCCCTGCGGAGAGAATCTGTTTGCAATTAAGTGCACGCCAAATGGATAAGTTGCCAGCGAGAACGTATACCAACATCGCCAACTCACATTTAAAGAAACTAATGAAAGAATAATAAATATTGTTTCTTTAGATGATTTTAATCTAGAGCGAAATAAAAGTAAAAATTCTTTATCTCGCATTTGATTTGTAATGAGCATGCCAGCACAAGATCTCCATTTTTAGTGATCCAATCAAATCCAATGCTCTTGCAACGTAATATAGTTGTTTCTTTTTACTGAACAAATGTTCTCCTTATATTTATAGAAATATGTCGCCAAATCTAGAGTGTCCAAGTCAATTATTATGAAACTCTAGCCTTTTTTAATTATTCTACCGTAAAAGACAGCTCGAATAAAATTTTTGTCTGATGTGTTTAATTCTTAAAAGCTTATATATTTTTAAAGCATATTTTTCTAAGTTCATAACAAAATAAAACGGGATTATATGCAGTCGCAGAAAATTACTTAAATGCTAAATCCTATACTTCAATTGTCTTTTCTTAACTTGCAACACTGTATAGTATTGAGTTAAACCAATCTATTAATAACAAAACTGATTAGAGAATTTGTGTAAGTCGCTTAAACCATTAACCATGGAATCATAATCATATCATAGACAGGGTTAAAAATAAAGGGCCAAACTGTCGTCATTGGCGACTACAAATTTTAATTGGCGAGTATATTCTTATCTTTTCAATTGCTAACTGACATTTTTATCCATAAATATACTTGTAAAAAAATCTGTCTGAGAATTGGCGCGTATTCTTCAAATTTCTGGTTATGAGGTAATCGAAAGTTGATTGCTCATATGCTCCATTCGAGATTTATGAGTCATGATAGTTTCAATTTAAAAATATGAGGAATTTTAAAATTATTTAGAAATCTATGGGTATGACTGCCGCTTTAAAAAAATGTGAGTTAACGTCGAAGATGGCGATAACGACGAAAATCGAAAGCTTGCGTCAAAGTTATAATTCAAATGTGTGATTCGAAATTTACCAGCGTAATAATATCTGATTAAATGCAGCAAGAAAACGGAAACATGTAGAAATCTTTAACGGCAATCCTTGAAAAACACATGAATTTACGATTTAATCAATACCAACTCAAAGGAGCGTGTTTGAAAATCAGTAGGTGAATTACTCATGTACGCGATTCTAGATTTATGAATAGTTTTTTATTAAAAATGCCGGAATTTTAAATAGTATGGCGAAATTCATGGATATAGTCACTGAAAAAGCAATTTGAATAACAACATGAATTCAAGACACAAATCATAAGCGTGCATCAATAATGTATCCAAATGTGAGATTCGAAATTCACTTGTCGTAATAGTATCCTATTAATAATTTCTAAATAATTACTATAATAATATTCTATATAATAATTGCTAAAAACCACATAGATTTATGATAAAATCGGTGAAAAATTGAGCCCGTCAAAAGATAATTATTTAGATGAGCGATTTGAAAGACGTGTTAATATCATATTAAAAAGTAGAAAAATGCAATTGATTCAAGTTTTTTTGCCAAATACTATGAAGCACATTCTACACATTTTATTCACAGAAATTGAGCAATTTTAAGTTAATTCGAGTTTCGTGATTTCGGAATTTCCTGTGAAATTCTTCAAAACAAAGGTTTTTTTTTTTCGAATTTGCGTCTCATGTTATATAATTGCATAAAAATTAAAACCGTGGTGATAAACCTTTTTACGCGTAATCGCAAATTTTGAAATATAATATAAAAAAATATAAAAATTTAATTGTATAAACAAAATACTTTGAAACCTAATAGATTTTCTTTATGTTCAAATTTCTTTCTTAACATTTTATATTTTATCATGCTGTCATATGAATTTCATACATTTGTAATAAGCATCCCTAATTTATGTATTTGATTTTTATGAATGAATGTATACAACAAAATTTCAAATTCAGCAGAAAAAGAACTATAAATGGAGGAAGAGCGAATAATTTTAACAGGCTACTAGAAATTTTGCCAACAACCGACATTATTTGAATTCTTGGATCATGGAATCATAATAAGTTGATTGAATCGTTGGTCATTAAATCACAATTAGTACTGATTGAAATTATATTACTAATAACTCGACTGATTAAAGGGATTTGGCAGGAAGAACCACTACTCGTGTGATTAAAATTCATAGTATTTCAACTTTAAATCATTTTTAAAACAGGTAAAGTATTTGAGTAAGTTGCTTAATTAGTTAGAACAGTTAGTAATGGAATTCTACTTATTATTGATCAATATTAACTTATCGATAACATGACTGATTTTAGAGTGAGTTGCTTAAGTTGTTTCAACCATTAGCCATGAAATCGCAATTAGTACTGATAAAAATCAAATCATTGAATACACAACTGATTGAAGAGTTTGGGAAGGTTTGGATTAAACATGTGCTTCACGAGCTTTATTTTCAGTGTAGTGGAAAAAATTCCCCTGAGTAGTTTTGAAGGCTGTACCGACAGAAAGTCCTCCATTAAAGAGCATACAATATCGAAAGTTTTCTCTTCATGTCCTGATCTGATAGCTTTCAACAATTTCGAATACACATCAAAGAAATCAATCTCTTCTTCTTCTTCTTTGATTGTCAATAATTTCTTCATTTGCTCCAGATTTCGGGTGATTTTTAAAGCTAGAGATCTTTGTTCGAAAGGGGATTCACGTTCGATCTGATTAGAGTACTTCTGATTTGAATATTTGCGAACAAATAAATCCATTAAAAGTAAAGCAGAATTTATGTCTCCATGAGTGAGGGCATATCTTTTAAACTTCGAGTTATCAGTAGAACCATTCAGCGTACTCAAATTTGGTAATAAGTTTTTATTTTCATGAAACTTATGATAACTTCGCGTAACTTTTATTGCACGTCGTTTGTAGCCTTGTGTTAATTTTTCGTCCTCGTACTCTTTGTTCTCCACATAAATTTTTAATTCCTCAGGAGTTGAATCCTTAAACTTTTCACATATTCTTATAACTTCTTTGAAAATACCATTACACGTCGATTCGTACTTTGTTTTGTCTCCTGCCACATCATCAAATATATCTTTGCATAACGATTGGCAAATTAATTTCATTAAAGTCTCGTTATGGTATATTTGATGCATAAAATATATTGTTTTTTTAACTTGGTGACTACTTGCAGCCCATAGCGCGGGAGTATAAAAATCACTTTTGTCACGAATCGTTACATCAGCTCCTCTCCCTACAAGAAGCTTTATATCTTCCATGTCACCAAAAAAAGCAGCATAAGACAATGGTACAAACTCATTTAAATCCTTTTTGTTCGGATCTATATGTTCAAGAATCTTTTTAAAAATTATGGTTTCCCCTTTGAACATTGCTAGAAGAAGTGGAGGAGTAAAAGTTATATTTCTTCTTTCGAAATATTTTCTATTCTTTACCACCAAATTTGCACGGTCGAACTCGCATGAGACGTTAAGATTTATATTTTCTTGAATTAAAAACAACGCTATTTCTTTGTAACTTTTGGAAATTGAATCACATATGAGAACTGAGGACGAAGTCGTATAGTTTCTGTTTATATCAATATAGTCATCATTAACTAAGTTAGTTAGTTTTGTAATATTGTTTTTGGAAACTGCTTTGTACAAGGGATCAAGATCACACCAAGCTAGATCGATTTTGTCTTTTTTCAGATAATCTACTATGTCTAAATGCTTGTATAACTTTGCACGACACATGAATCTATCCCTCGCAGTCTTTTCGGCTGATCTCTCCCTATCAAGATCAATAACGTTTTTTTCAAGAATGTATCTAAACGCGCCTAGGTCATCCTTATCAATAAAGTGGTAAAGAAATGAGCCATCCATTGCTGTATCATTGTAGGCGCCTTCGTCTATGAGAAAATCAAGAGCAGCTAAATTGTTTTGCTTAGCAAAAAGAGTTAAAAACGATGTGCCTGACGAATCGGTGAAATTCGATCCCCCCTCTTTTTCTTTAATATAATCGTATATATCGGTCCCGTAAACATCAATCTTTTCTATTGAAAAATAAAGAGGTGTGAAATTATAGTAGTTCCTGGTATTTATAAATTGAGGATGATCGGTTAATATATGTTTTACGATTTCAACACTCCCACCGCTAATAGCTCTATGAAAAGGCAAATTACCATCATTATCAGTAGAACTTAAACTGGAGCCATTATTCTGAAGCAGCTTAAAATTTTCTATTCTTCCGTAATATGCCGCCAAATGTAAAGGCGTCGATCCATTGACAGTTCTGCTTTCAATAGCAACTCCTTCATTTAACAGAATATTCGTAACGCTTGTATCATTGTGCATTACTGAAAGGTGGAGTGGTGTATAGTTTTCCTTCAATGTTTTACTTTCCAGTAGAGCCCCTCTTTCTATCAAAAATTGCAATATGTCATATTTTTCTCTAGCAGCTGCAACATGAACAGGAGTAACTGCATTATTATCACCATCATTAATAAGAGCAGAATTCACTGTTACTAACTGTCTTACAACATCAATATGGTTAAAATGGACAGCATAGTGTAAAGCCGTCCAACCTTTCTCGTCTTTAACGAAGACATCTATTCTAGTGAGATTTGAAAGTAAGATGTTAACTAGATCCAAATATCCTTCCTTTGCAGCATAATGTATGGGAGTCAAACCGTATTTATTTTTTATATTTAAATCTGTGTCAAATTTACCTAGCAGCTTTTTCACGACAGAAGTTAAATTTCGAATGACTGCCAGGTTCAATGGAGTATATTCGAACTCATCTACAACATTTTGATTAATTTCATTTTTTGACAACAGGTTTTCAATGATATCCATTTGAGGAATGTCGCTTAAAATTGAAAAGTGTAAAGGAGTGTAATTACCGTTATTAGGCGCATTTACATCAATTTTAGAATTTTTCAATAATTCCTCTACAATATTCGTAAACTGTCGACTGACAGCAAAATGCAAAGGAGTTATTCCTCTGTTATTTTTAGCGTTAACATCTGCTCCCTTTCGAATTAATAGCTTGACGTTGCGAATTCTGTTGTATTCGCAAGCAAGATGTAAAGGAGTGTTTTCCTCTCGGTCTTTTGCATGAACCAAGGAAGCATTAGTTTCCAAAATATGTCTTAAAATAGTATTTGTACTTAAATATTTTGCTGCAGCGTGACTAGCTACTCTTTTTCCTTCATATATTGCTGAAATGTTTGCTCCAGCTTCGTGTAAAATTTTTAAAGCCCCTAGCCCAGCCTCTTCGCTAATGGTGTCACTTTTTGCCAAGTTGTAAAAGTTTCTATCGATGTCTCTAAAGTTTCTATCTGAAGTTTCTAAAATTTTAACTAATTGTGGTTTTGCTTCCTCTGGTCCACCGATCAATTTTCTGTAAACAAATCTTCGGTATTTTCTTGAGTCTACTTTTATCAGTGGACTAGCACAATTAGTAATTTGCATCGGCTCACTCCAATCACTAACTGATGAAAATGTACCATTATTTTCGTATTGAAAGGCGTAGCTTACTTTATATCCCGGAATCCAATTTAAAAATGGAGTTGCAATGCAGGCATTATTTGCTGTATTCTCCGGGAATCGGATTATTACATTATTTACAGGAGAATCAGATATTATGAGTTTCTCCATATCATAAAAACTTTTTTCGAATAATTTTAATTTTTCAGTCTCATTCTTAATGTTTTCGTACTGTTCTTCTTTCATGTATCTAGAAAACACAACGTTTTTTAAAATGGGCAATACTCTATTGTACAGTGATTCTTCCTGAGAAAAGAGAGTATTTGTGAAATCTAGGTAATGTGCCTTAAAACGGTTGAAATAAAAATTAAATCTTAAGAAATCGTTACGACTGTGATAATAAATGGCCAAAAATAAGTTTTGATCTAATAACGCAAGGACGATTTCGATATATATTTGAATTCCATAAGCTACAGTTAAGAGAGAATCGAAGGCATTCGCACGATCAATGTGATGGAAAATACCATGTTCTGGATCTGTGATAAATAATAAAGAATTGTACAAAGTGTGCTCATCTGAATTAGTTACTGAAACCAAATTATATAACTCATTGCGATTATTCAGCTCTTCTATAAAGAAGACATAATTATCGTCATGAATTCGCATCCACGTTTGACGTTTCAATTCAACTAAATCACTAATTTGATTTACATTTATAATTAAATCTACAAATTTCTGTTTTTTGAACGTTTTAATTACTCGGTCAAAGCCTTCTTTCATTTCTTTTCTTGTTTTTTCCGCAAGCAACAACAATTCGCTTATTTGTTTTGAAACTCTTCCCAACATTTCTGATTTTCTATCTATTCTTCGATTGTTTTCGTTAATCTTGCCCTGTAATGAGTGTTTGTATTTATTTTTATCAGGATCGGGACAGCCTATTGCAGCACTCTTTACGTCGCTGAGACCTTTCATTACGCCAGATACAGCCAAGACACCCACCATTATGACATTTAAGGGAGTAATCAAACTGAAGATTCCTGAAAAAAATCCAAACCATCCGGCGGTGACTGTTGCTACTTCCGATATGGTCCCTAACCTAGCGCAATGGTCTTCCTTGTTTAATTTATTCATCCTACGCTTTTTCCGAATTAACACCTCAAAATTACTATTATTTAACGTCATTTTTAGATGCAAGGAAAAAAACTATATTTCCGTTACATTTACAATAAGGATATACTTACAAATTAACTATTGGTCTTGAAAATAAAGAGACAACGCTTTAAGAACAAGATCCTGAATTTCTTTTGAGATCTGTTTATTTATATGTAAATTCTTCATTCATCTGTCATGTCAGGCATTTATTTTCGCCATGTGCTTCTATACGGTTCAAATATTTAATAGTGACATTCAAGGGCATTTGTAAACAAATGAAGAATTGTTTGATTAGTAATTTCAAACATGCTGAAGAAATCTGTATACGAGTGTTTGTTTAAAAAACTCGACAGATTAATGGAAGTGGTGCAGGTGGTATTTCGAAAGATACGATTTCACAAACAATCAATGTTGTATTTAGGAAAATAAGATTATAGCATAAAACTTATATGAAAGGTATGCGTGTAAAGAAATCAAATTTAAATATTAATATATTTATTAGAAATGTTTTGATTTTTTTGTTCAAATTTTGTACTCAGCTTTGCTGCAGTAGCGAACTGCTGTGGTGAAAATTTACCAAAAATTCCAACAAATTTGTAAATGTTCATACTGATTCACTTTAAACTTTCTAATATCGTAAAAAATCATTTTAGATTATTTTTATATACTCAATTTAATTTACATTCCTTAAACTTATACTACTTTTTTATCTAATAATAAATTAATATAATTTAAAAATTAAGTCAATGAAATAGAAATAATATTTAAAATTATACGCATTGCAAAAATTGATTAATAATTAAATTGCATTTTGGTAAAAGTTTATAATTTTTGGAAAACTGTAGAAGTGTGTTTTTTTTTACTTACTTACATTCTTAGTTTCATAAGTTTTTTTGCTTATATAGATTTAGAAAACATTTTAAAAATTCTCATCCAAAATGTGGAACAATACAATATTTAAAAATGTCTAAGAAAGTTATTGATATATTTTTTACATTAATCCCATTTCCAAGCAAGAAAAAATAAGATCATGAATAAATATAAATAAACATTTGATTGCTATCATATTAAAAAATATATAATGACGATTAATTACGAAAAAAACGGAAAATTATAATCGGCGGTAATGGAGCAAACAAGTTCTCTTGTTACGTAGAGTAAACATTAGCGTGAGAGTTTTAAGCCCATTTAGATACTTAAAATTATTGATATGGTTAATAAGGCATCTGTAAATAGAACAAAAGTTTAGAAAAAGCTTTCTAATGTTAAGATTTCAATCAGATCTCGAAAGAAAAAAGAAATGGGTAATAAATTGCAGAAGATATAACTGTCAGCCTGGAACTGGAACTAGCTAATGTGAGGAAACTATTCATTTATTTATAATTTATTGAATCTATTTACTAATATATGCAGTATATAAACGACCTTAAGTTGTTAAAATTTCTTTCTGAATGCTTTTTTTTTGTCTGCTTTAAAAATAAGTAAGCGAATAACTTTTTTAGGTTCCTTGAATTGCTCAGTTCTAACTATATATCAAATATAAAAATTTTCATTAAAATTCCTTTATTAAGTAAATATTTACTTAAAATATGACCTTTAACCAACATTTAATGAATTATTTAACAATTTCGAATGTTTGTGTGGTATAAAACAAGAAATTGGCGCATTAAGTGTGCGACAAACTAAGCTTAGAATCGCCATGTTTTGTATTTCTTTTTTTTTGTTGTTAAAAATAAATATTTAACTGATTCTGATTGTATTTCATTTTGATTCAATAATATATCAAATAGTTAGCTTTTTAATCCAGGCTCATTAAATTTTTTTAGTTACTTATGATAATATATCGCAAACGGCTTGTTTAAATTATTAATAAAAAATCTATTTAATATGCGATTCTTCATACGTTTTTGGAATGTATATATTTGGACCAAAATATCATATTTACATGCAGTACAATTCTTAAATATTAAGTTGAATATAGGATTTATCATTTACGTCATAAATATGCACTACAATAAACGTATATAAGCCTAATTTTAAATTTTTTCTATTAGAATTAATCTTTATTTAATTGGGAAGGACCATTGCCTTCTAAAATGTTGGATAATTTTGTGTGTCATGCAAATTAATTTCTAAATCAATTGTTTGTTTAGTTTCATTTCCTAAAGTGGCAATATCTTTAAATTATGTAATAAAAACCTGTTCGACGTGAAGAGAAAAAATATCAGTCTGGTAATATAACAAACACAGTGGTAATGACTGTGAGTTCGTTCCAGATTTAAACGACTTTTAAATCTTTAAATCATTATATATAACATTATTTATTTTTTTAGCTTGGTTTGTTTTTCTTAAATAATTAAGACTTTTTTAAGGAGGCTTGATTTCGAAAAAGGAAAGCACTATTCTAGCTAAAATCAATATTTCGAATATTAATCTACATCTTTTTGTAGCTATGAACATAAATAATAAAAAAAATTCGATCCGCATATAAAAATTGCAATTCCTGTTGTGCAACCGTAGTAAGCACACTTTCATAGTCATCTTTTGCGATAAAAAATTGCATTCCATCCAGATATAAAAATTGTAGTTTTTGCTGTTCTGGTGGAACATTCTTGCTGCTTGTCAAACCGAACAATGCGGAGTTTAGTAGATATTACTCTATTTCGTTTTCTATCCTAACCTGTCATGCCGTGGACACGGTTACCAGCAGATCACCGAATTCAAGCATCACTGGCTACGGTCACTGTACGGGTGGGTGACCACTTGGATCATTCTGCATAGGGACCGAGGGTGAGCGGTATTGGTCCTCTTTAAACTGTTCTATCGTAAAGTGCACGACTTCACGTGCAGGTCGTTGGGCTACCGAAGCGGGGGTGCCATCCCCTCTGCAGAGGATCAAAATTATGATGACATGTCTTCGGATCATCCTCAGGGATAGTTCCCAGACCGTCGCCAATAGACCATTGTGCTGCTCTAGTGCAACGTAAATAAACTACAACAACTGCCCTAACCTAAAAATGGCAGTTGCCGCCAGTCATGACGTATATCCTTATTATAATATACAATAGAAAAAAAATTGTTTCTTTTTTCTTCCTCAATTAGAAACTCGTAGTCTGTACAGTTTGATTTTTTTATTTTTTATTTTTACATCTGAATTAGATAATTGCAATTGCTACTGTTCCGTCACTTCAACCGCATATCCCTATTGCTTTTCCGAATGCACAATCAAGTGATTTTGTAGCTGTAATCATTTTCCGTTCCTTATCCTAACTACAATTACATTTGCTGCTGATCAAGAAGTACAGTGAGTCCCCCCCCCAGAAAAAAACTAACTGCTCTGAATAACTTTTGATTCGAGGATTAGATCTTCGCGTTCCAGACTTAATGGTAAAAGGGAGTGACTTCAAATATGCTAATTGATTTGTGCAGACGATATTTTTAGTTACGATATCAGACACAAAAACGTCTTTCTCTAAATAAACATACCTTTTTTTGTAGATGCCTTTTTGTAGATGTAGATACCTTTTTTTTTCAGATTTCTGAGCCCGAAAATAGTCGCAATCTGGGAAATATAGTCCAGATAGTTTTGTCAGGAGAACGCTCCAAATTTTTGTCCCCTCAGTGTTCATTTTAATTTTTGCAAATTTCGCTATATATCATGTGCTTAACCGAATTGAAACTTTTTTTCACACAATGATAAAATTCGTTTAACCAAAAGAAAATTCCAGGCAAAAAATTATTATTTTTTACTGTTTTATTTAATAATAGTCAAAACGAGTTTGAATTATAATTTTTACATCATTGTAACGAATATAATTTTACACGGCGAATTTCAAAATTTGTGCAAAATTGGTTGAATAGTTTCAAGAAATTAAATTCTAAAAATTTTAGATATTCAAAATTCGATTTCTCAGGCACTATTCTCCTGATTTGGCTCAATTTCTTTTATTTAGCCTTGCAATACAATATTTTAAATGATGCAAAAAATTGTGTACCTCACAATTCAAAATTCTTTCAATCATTATTAAATAAAATAAAAATTAATGAGTATTTACTTAAACTTAAATTTTGTATTAAATTCTCTGTGGACAAGCGAATTTTATAGTTGCGTTCAAATATTTACAATTCTCTTAAAAGGATCTCGAGATATAGTATAAGTAAAAAAGTAAAATTAACATTCAAGGGTCCAAACTTTTGAGCTCTCTCCTGATCTAACCGTGAGACCATATTTCCCACTTTGTGGCTACCCCCCCCCCCTGTATTTTTAGGGTCGGAAATCCGAATCCGTCGAAAAACAGGTTTGTTTATTCAGAGAAGTACGTTTCTGAGTCGGATTTTGTAATTTTAAATATCGTCTGCTCTTATTAATTAACATATTTGAGATCATCCCCTCGAGCCGTCAAGATTGAGTCCTAGAATGTGAATATCCGATTATTAGATCAAATCTTATTGAGGGTGGTCCATTTTTCCCCTTCTGTTTTCATAGACTGTACAGTAAGCTTCATTCACAGCTATTATCATATACAATCAGAAAAATAATCCATCTATCCGAATCTATTTCAGTTGCTATTCGTCCGGTCGTAGCTATTAGACAATCAAAAATAATTTTGTTTTCCATCCTTATATAAATTTTATTAGTTGCTGCGGATCTGAAACCACTTTCTTAAAAGTAAAAATTTTATCGGAAATACGTAATAAATTGTGCAGTTAAAGGAAATAAGTAAATAAGTCGTACAGTTGCCATTTCATTTTATATTTCTTTGAAAACTTTTAAATTTACAGTTCATTAGACGTGAAATAAAGAATGGTTTCAGAAAATTTGAATTGTTCCAATGTCTCTATTTAAAAAAAATAATTCTAAAATTTGCTTATAGTTTATAAATACCTATATTTTATACATAATGTATATTTTACACATATTTATTTCCCGGATATTGGAGAAAAAAAAACTTTAATCAAATAAAATTATACCCGGCCAAATACTTTGCACTGTTGTAATATCCAACATCAAAAAGAAAATAATAAGAATAAAAATAAGAATAATAAGAATTAGAATAATAAGAATAACACAAATAAGATTAATAAGAATAATATTAAGAAGAAGTGAAAAAAGAAGAAGATGTGGAAGAAGAAGAAAGAGAGAGAGAGTAAATAACATAACACAGTTCGTGTTACACTGATATACATCATTCGAAGTATCTCATAAGAAATACGCTCTAATAGCTATTGCATACTATAGTATATGCTCTAATGTCAACAAATTGCTATTCCAAAGAACACAAGAAGTAGGCACAAGAATATTGACCCATAATATTTAAATTGGACCAGGTATTTCAGTCTAACAAATCATGCTTTCGAGCGGATGAGATGTCATTCCTTTCCACTAACCCAGTGGTCGGCAAAGTGCGGCTCCAGAGCCGCATGTGGCTCTTTGGCTCCTTAAGTTGCAGCTCTGGCATAAATATCCACGGAAGGCGTAATAATATTTTCATTAAAAAAAAAACTTGGTAAGAAGAAAATTACATCTTATTTTGATAAATTAATCCGAGGAGCTAATTCGGGATTTTAAGAACAAAGCAGATATTTTGAAAAGAATTAAAGAGGTACCATTGTCTGCCAAAACCATTAAAGATAGGATAATTAAAATGTGTTCAAATATAACCACCCAGCATATCGAAGATCTGAAATTCGTTTCGGCTTTATCAATAGCAGTTGACGAGTCTTGTGACATAAATGATACAGCGCAAGTTTTACTTTTTGCAAGATTTATGTCTCATTCAGGAGCTAGCGAAGAACTTTTAGGATTATTGCCACTCAAAGGTCAGACGCGTGGAGAAGATACCGCAAATGCTGTAATTGAGTGTATGGATAAACATCATATTCCCCTCGATAAAATTGTGTCGATTTCAAAAGATGGGGCCAAAAGTATGACCTGCTTAAGAAAAGGGTTTGTTGCTATTTTGAAAGAAAAAATTAATCACGAGATACTTGTTTACCATTGTATCATTCACAAAGAAGCGCTTTGTGCGCGAACATTTCCGGATGAAATTTGTAAAGTTATGGAATTAGTGATTACCATTATCAACTCCGTTTTAGCTAAAACTCTTAATCATCGCCAATTTAAAGAATTTTTATTTGAAATGGAGAGTGAGTACGTTGATCTTCTACTTCATAACAAGGTACGTTGGTTATCAAGAGGGAACGTTTTAAAACGTTTCGCGTCCCTTTCTCCGGAAATTAAAGCATTTCTCCTTGAGAAGGGAGTTCACTATCCAGAACTAACAGACGATCAGTGGATCCAAAGCTTTCATTTCATGGTAGACGTTAAGTCTCATCTAAATCAGCTTAATCGTAAACTACAGGGAAAAGGAAACTTAATTTTTCGATGTTAGAAGAAGTAATAACATTCGAAAACAAATTATCTATTTTTGCTCAGGAGTTTGAAAGGGAAACATTGTTTCACTTTCCGAGCCTGCTGAAGCATCGCCAAGAAAGTAATTCCTCTATTGATAAACACCATTTTAATACAATAATTTTAAATATGAGGGAGGCATTTCTCAGCAGTTTTCAGGAATTTAAAAACAGCAGAGCAACTTTAGCATTTGTCAAAAATCCTCTTAATGCTACGATAACCGAGTTGAAATTTTTTCCTTTTGAAATTTTCATTGGCAGCTTTGAAATGCAATTGCTGGATTTAAAAAACAAGGAAATATGGTGCTCTAAATTCGAACGTCTTTGCGTTAAATTGGAAATATTGGAGAAGAAAAAATGGTCTGCTTTGAATAACCTGGAGAAGAAAGACGCGATCATTTTCAACGCTAGGAATACTATTCCTGAGTCTTACGATCAGCTGAAAAAGCTGAGCGTTTGTTGTTCTTTCCCTTTTCTGTTCCTCATATATATGCGAACAATCTTTTTCAAGCATGAACATTATCAAGAGTAAACTGAGAAGTCGTCTTATTGATGAGAACTTGGAATCATGCCTAAAATTAAAAACAACAACATGCAAACCTGACTTACTCAAACTTTCCGAGCACATTGCAAGCACATTGTTCGCATTAATAAATACTTATTGAGCATGAAATTTAGTTTTATTTAGTGTACTACTTATTTAGTGTAATAAAAGATTACTAAACAAGCAGATTTGGCTCCCAATTTTTTAAAAATTTTTTGTAATGTTCATATTTGGCTCTTTGGCTAATAAGTTTGCCGACCACTGCACTAACCTATACTTGATGAGCAAACGGTTCGAGTCACTACACATATAAGTCTAAGTTAAAAGAAAAATTGGAGTTTTCATAGTTTAAAACAATCAAACCGAACGACATTTATTTTATTCAATATTGGATACTAGTGTCTATGAACGAAATTAAAAAATTTATTTGCTCTAACCACCGTCATGAATGGTATTAAATAGTTAAAAAGTTTTATTTAAGATATAATTTGAGAGGTATTTTTAAAGCATATCAAACAAACTGCTTAAAAAAAATTTAAACAGTCAAACCAGAGTATTTTGTATAAATTACTCTATAATTATTTCTTAATGAAATAAGAGTTTGGTGGCTAAAAAAATTACATATGTATTTAAATTAATTTCATTAAAAATTAGATTTATTTTTCTCAAATTTTCAAATTTACTCCTGAAATAAAGCACTTCCTTGAAAACAGGTTTAAATGAAATAAATTATTTTAAGCTTTTGAAAGACTAAGTATTCTGGTTTTCAAGAGAAAAAGTTGAAATATATCGTTTTATTTATTAATTTAACTTTCTTTGTTAACTATGTTGAATTATTTAGGAATTTTGTTTAGCATTTATAGTTTTTTTTATTGTCTCAAATTTAATCTAAAACATGAAAATTTTTAAATTAAATACTATTTTTCTAATCGTTTTACACATATTCATAAACGCTTTAATGTTTTAATTATATTTTTAAAAAAGTTTAAATCTATTATATTAGATTATTTTGTACTTTAAACTCGTTTTAGAGAATGGGCCCCTTTTTATCTAGATTGAATTTTTTCCTGAACTAAATTAAAAATAAAAACTTTATGAAATTCATGACATTTTCACCATATGTTCAATAATTATGAAAAGTTTCAAGCAATACTTTTGGCAATAGTAAAGCATTAATAAAAAGTGTCAATTATAAATTTAAATTATAAAAGATTTTGTTGAAAGTAAACTTCCAGTCGATTCTTTTTAAGTTTTTCAAAAGTTTATAGTATGTGATCATTCTTTTTTCTCTGCCATTTTACCTGATCGTTGCAAAATTTAGTATAATCGCTCTTCATCGAACTCAAATGGACAGCCAGAACGAAGAGCGTCTTTAATGTCAAAACTAGCCATGCCAATCACGGGAGGTTCTTTTATCACTCGCAACCTCTTCATACCCAGCGCAAAATCAAAGAGCTTTTGCTTCTTTTGAACTTAGATTAAAAGCAGAAAGGTGTAAATACCAAATAAGTATATTTTTTTTCAGCTGGATCTCCCGTTTTAATTATCTAAAAATTAACATAAATTAACTGAAAGAAGGGAACATGGAAAGAAATTACACATTTTAAAATGACTTAAAAATTGTAACCGCACAATTTAGAATTTTTAGACTGTTATTTAATAAAATAATAAAAAATAATAAATATTTATAAAAACTTAACTATCAAACTTTTTTAACTTAAAATATCGCTTGAACAAACTAATTTGCATATTTTTGGTCATCCCCTTTTCTAATTAAGATTGTGTCCTAGAACGTGAAGATCCGATCATTCGATCAAACGTTATTCAGTGTGGTCCGTTCTTATTTTGTGCACTGTGCATTACTCAAAATAAACGAAGAAATTTTTTATTAACAGCTTCTTTATATTTAATTCGAAAGAAAGTCGTAAGATTGAAGTTAAAATGCTTAAAATGATTTAAATTTATTAAATTTAGAATATTTTCCTAAGTTATGCAATGTTGACATCCGTGGATTGCAGCGTCTTCTTTAAAAAATTTAGAGATAACATAATCAAAATTGTGATCAAATTTCATATTTATACATTAATAAGTTATAATTTAAAATTCAGTTATGGATTTATTTTCATATAATTGGAAGCTCTCTAAAAATGTGGCAATTTTGATTCATCGCGAGCTTACGAAAATTTTCTATTTTGCATGAAAGGTTTATAAAAATTTAAGTTTAATTACATTCATTAACTATTAAGCGGAATATTAAAAATTAATAACTTTCACAAAAATCAGTCATTTCAGTAACAATACGCGATCAAAATATCGTGATTTTGAAAATTAATTCAAGTGATTAAACAAATAACTTTTAATTGGTTGAGAGTTATATTAAAATTTATTATTTATCATAACGATCTTCCCAGCAATGCTTGCAATAAACATTTTATACTTTTGAATTGATAATTTTGGATTTTTGACTCTTGAGAAATCCAAAAAGTAAATTCAAACTATATAATTGACATTTTTCTTAAAAGAAGAATTCTCTTTACATTTAACAAATAACAATGCTCAAAGTTTCCCAGACTAATTATAAAGATTTCACTTTTCAACTGCTGTTTAGATGTAAATAATATTCTATTGTAATCTCCCTTTATTAGAAGAGCGGAATACTTTAAACCAAATATGTCCATTCTGCATAGCACGCTATGAAATTTTAATAATTGGAATATATTATAAGAATTAGAATTTTATAAACATTATGATCAAAATATATTATATTTATTAGATGTCAAATTTAAATTTACAATTATTCATACGAGGATTTAGTTAGATAGGAATCTCCAGTATAGTTATGTAAGTTTCGTAATAAATATATCACGTATAGTAACTAAATGGAAACTTACGATGAGGTTGAATTCATTAATTATGCTACATCTTTAAAATAAATTAATAGTTTGTAGTTAGCAGCAAACAAAATGCGAGGCTGTTTCCAACTAATTGAAAATCGCTTTCAAAAGAATTACATCTACCTTAATAATAATGATCGTGTCTATGTCAAGTGAAAACAAAGATATTAAATGTTAATTTTTGATTCATATCGATGAATTTTTGATTCCTTTTGGAACAACAGTTATTAAAAATGCGCTGTAAGAATCAAGAAAACGATCTTTTCGATTTATGCACTGTGAAAAAAGGATTTCCCAAAATTGAACACAAATATTTTTAGTTCAGAAGCAAATGATAGCCGAGCTTGTAAACCCAATGTGTTCAAAAGTGAAACAGGATATACTTTTTTTGAGTAAAATGCATAGAATCAAAAATGAAGTGGAGGGGAATATGTGTGAGAGAGATATTCGAACCAATGGCCTCCGGTTCGTAGTAGAATGCTCTAACCACCATAAGTTGTACAAACCATTCTAAGGGGAGAGAGGATGCTTTTTATAGTGATAGCTGCAATTGTTCATCATGACATGCGCTCCATTCACTTAAAAGTTTATAAGATATAGCGAAATAAGCAAAACGTTTATTAAAATTATAGATCTGATGACTTGATTCTTTAATCATGACTCCGATCTCCTGACTTAATTTTTTAATTTTAATTGACTAATTGCTTAATTAGGATCAGATTTTTCAGAATCCAATATTTTATTCATTTCGTCGGCCACTATGTAAAGCTCCCTGTTTCTGTCTGGACTAGTGTGTACAACTATGGTGGAAACAGCATCATATTACGTACCCGAAGATCCTTGGTACGAATCGTGACGGCAGCCGTCAAACATCTCCTACCCCAATATTTGTTTTTGAATAATTCAATTATCCTATAAATATGATGCTCCGCGCAAACCGGTAAAACACCAGATAGATGAATTGAGAAATTCTTTCGAATCATTTTTTTTTTTTTATTATATACTGTGTAAAATAAAATGTTTCAATAAAATTTTTAGTTGCAGTGGAAAATATGTTTCAGTGTTGTGCCTCCTGTATTTTTTATAGTAACTTTCACATCGAATCTTTGAAAAAGTTGAGTTGATTATTACAAAAGAAGTATTGAAGACATCTTATTGGTAAACTCAACATGAACTTAATAGAAAACAAATAAAAATAAAATAAGTAAATTAGTAATTCAAAAAATTCAAACCAGATCACAGCTTGCGTAAACCTAAAATTATCCTTGATAAATTTTCCTCTGTGGATGTGTCGTTCTATGAATGTAAATCTTCTCTTTTATTTTCCCTATGAGTAGGAATTCTTACTAAATGCTTTGGGAAATTAAAAATCTGAATCCAGTAATTAATAAGACAAATTTAAGTAAATTTTATAGGGTCTCTCAAATTCCACAATTCAAGAATAAACTCCCCAAAATATTAATGCATAATAAACTTAATGAAAATAAAAGTTCTTAAAAAATATTGTTATCAAATTACTAAATAGCAGCGGTCGCCATAGCAACGCATGCAATGACGATGAGTGCGCTGTTTCTTTTTGAACGTTCCCAATTTTTCTTAAAATGATTAACCGCTTCCCTGACTATCCCGAATTAACTCGGGTATACATTACAAATATTTCTTATCCCGAGAAAATTCGGGTTTAGCAGAATGTGTCAGTATATTTCGTTTTATTACATTTTAATTCGGCCGGAAGCAAAAAAAAAATCTGCTGTGATTAGAAATTTACCAAATTTTGTTTGGGAGGTTCGCTGTTGGATTGTGGGACTGCACACGTATTTTGTGCAATAGTATGCAGGTATACCAGGGGTGGCCAAGCTCCTTGTTAGTCGAGCCATTTTTCAAAATTTGAAATTTTTCGCGAGCAGCAATTAAATATGTATTTAAAAAGTATGAAAAAAGCTATTAAAAATTCTTGTTTACGTAAATTATATTTATTGCGAACAAATAAGTAAAAGTACAAAATATGTGCATTGAATTTAAATATTAAAAATTAAACACATTTATTTTACTTCTCTTGATAATTCTTTAAAATTTGGTGATTAATTGGTGTCAGCACTTCTCAGTAATTCTTTGAGATGCTGGTTAGTTAATACTGATCGGTTTTTGTATTTCACGAATTTTAAAGTAGAATAAAAGTTTTCACATAAGAACGTTGTTCCGAATATTGAAATAATTATACAATCAGCCTTTCTTAATTCAGGAAACTTAGATTCTGGTACAAATTTTCAAAATTCAGCAATCGACGTCGACTTATATTTCAATTGCTGAGCTTGATCTTCTTGTATCTCCATTAATTCTAATTCTCCAGATGCTTTTTGTATCATAATTATATTGTAAATGGAAAACTCACCTTGAGTTGAACAACGTTGCACTTAGTCCTTCATATTTGTTCTCAGTAATTTAAAAGACATTTTGAAACACATACGAAACGATAATAATTTTGTAAAGCATAATAGCACAAAAATTAAAAAAGTCGGGTACATTCATGGAGAGCCACAAATAATCCTTCAAAGAGTCGCATGTGACTCTCGAGCAGCAGATTGGCCACCTCTGGTATATACGATGGTTGCTGAATTTACATGGAAAAAAATTGAAAAATGGCGTATCACTTCACTACTGGCTTTTGGGAAGCATCTCTTTGTGTTGACCCTCGTTTTAAAAAATATGAAAGACAAATATTTAACTTTTTTCATTTACCCGAGATGACTCAGGTGATTCGAATTCAACAATAATTACACAAATTGTAATAATAAAAAGGATTTTATTTCATTGTGGTTCAGTGGTTAAATCCAAACTGAAACTTAAGAAGTGCGGAAAAAAATAATAAGAAATTGTTTGCGCTCAGCGCCATCTGTTATTATAAATCCTCAACATCGGGATATTAAATTGATGGAAAATTAAATGCTTTTTGCGCATAAAAAAATTAAAATTTCAGCTAAGAATTTGTTTCGTTTTAGTTCCTTGTATTTATTAATGAACTAAGAAAAGTATGTTGATTTTCTGCATTTTGTTTTCCTTAAAAAAATTGGTAAGAGAATCGGTTTATCGGTCGTTGCGGTTAAGATTTTAATGTTCCGTTAAACGAAATGAACAATCCAAAGAAACTGAAGAGAAAAAGTATACTGACTCATTCGTTTCATGAATTAAAAAGGTGAAAAATGGTCGACATTACGAGAGCTCAATAATAGGTGCCTCTACCTCTTTCCAAAACTCTTCAAACCAGACGTAATGAAACAATGGCACATGAAACATAATGGATGAAAAGGAAAACTAGAAGAAAAAAAATGATAAAGAAAAAAACTGAAAAAAATGAAGGAAAAGGAAAACTAGAAAAAACGAGGTAGCCAAAAAGCAAATGGTCTGGAGAGGAGATTGAGGAACAAATAGCGTTAACCAGAGATTTCATGTGAATGGAATTAGTTTCCAGGACTTCAAAATGACTTCATATCACAAGGTTTTAGCATAATCAAATTAAAATTCATTCCCTGAATTCCAACAATGGGCATCAACAGATGATATATCGAATTCTTGATGCTGGACTTACCTATTGTGTTCTTTTTATATAAATTTTACAAGTCTTTTGTCTAGTTTGATGTATCTAAGATTGCATTGTGGTAATAAATGCCCAATGATTTTCAATACTGATGGGAATGGAGAGAACACATTAAGAATGAACTGTAGGATACACGACTAATATAACCCCTAGATAATCTATTTAATTTGTCCAAATTTAATGTCATAATACTCGTAAAAAGTTGTAGAAAGCATTTGTGGTCGTCATTAAATATTTAAGTAGAAAATAACTAAAATATTATCAAAATATAAAGAATCACTACTGAGAAAGATATAATTCAAAAGCCAAAACCTGTTTGATTGGAAAGGAAAGAGATAGGAACTAAATAATGACTTTTAAAAACACTTCCAAGTTTCGCAAAAAATAAAGCCGGTTTTTATTCTTCTGTTAATGCCTTCCTCAGAAGTAATCAGTTAGATTTAGATTGCATTTTTGTTTGCTTTGTTTCCGCTTATGTATATACTGTTCCTACCGCATTTTTGATGAGAATACCGCATTTTTGATCTAAAACTTTATTTATTAAAGATTGTCAACTTATGTGTATAGAGTTGTACTAAAATTTCTTTATAATAATCACCAGATAAAACTCATAAATTTGGTTTTTTCATATCTATTATTTGTTTAAACCTTTCGTGAGATATGGGAAGATTACATCCCGTTTACGTGATCTTGCAAAATACACCGGTAAGGAGCCCAAAATCAATTAAGATATATTGGATTTACTATTCTAACTATAATACTAATTTCTGCTTCAGTGTGCTTCCATCTAATATGGATTACAAATGATGCTGCACTAAACCTTTGGAGAAATCATATGCGAAACATGGTTCCCAACTATAGACGATATAAAAAATGTAGACAAAAGAGGACTCATAAAGTGTGTGAAGAAGGTGATGCGCATTTTGTGCTCGTCAACCACGAACGATTAAATTTCAAAGTGGTCGGATCACTTTATGGGTCGAAAATGACATCATTGCTTGTGAAGAGAGTGTTATATTGGTTGATGCGATTTTGAATCATTCCTGACAATTTTGCCTTTAAACAAGTTAGTCTTTTATTTTCTTTACTTCTATTTAATAATGTATTATTGATTTGATTTTATTACATTCTCAAAATACATAACTACATTGTTTTCAAACGTGTTTTTTAAGCCTTACATTTCAAAGAAATTTAATTTAAATAAGGGAAATATCTGTTCAATAGAAGACAATCATGCTATGTACTGAATTTTAAAAAGGAATTGATGGGAAGAAAAATAATAACAATACTACTAGGGTTAAGACTTTTTATGACCTGATAAGAAATAAATATAAATACTGCGACTATAGACAGCAATTTGTTTTACTTCTGTTACAAATGTTGTATAAAATGCATACGACATAATAAATAATTCTTTTAATTATTAAAATTATTCAAAATAAAAAATACCCTTTGTAAATTCACACACTTTTTTGACGATTTCCTTTATAGTCAAAGTTATCAAAAATAAAATTTAGTTCTGATACAATTTTAAACATTTACAAGAATGAAATAAAACCAGAGCGCTTTAAAATTAATCCCACAAGCAGTGATGCCATTTTTGACCCATATCCTGATTCTGCCACTTTGAAATGTTATCGCTCATACATCAACAGGCTTCTCCTCTACTCCTGGCAAATTAATGCCATTGAATTTAAATTTATACATCACTGTAAATAGTTTCTTGAGAAGTATACTTCCTACCCCTAAAATTTAAATGTAAACAATCGGTTAAATCAAATATGTTGCTTTAAATGTAGTTTAATTATTAGTAAAGCATTAAAAACTGAAAGAAATTTGAAAGATAAATAAATTGAACACTAAAATGAAATCTTCTAGCTTGTGTTTTAATGAAATATATCACAAATTACAAATCTAGTTTACATTACACCATTTTACATAATAAGAATTGATTTAAAAATGTTGCACTGTAATTTAAAGTTTCATATAGTCTCGAACACGAAAACTAATTTTGTTAGATGAGTGTGGAATTAACATTATCCTTTAAATTTAATCGAAGAGTAATGCTGCTCTTAAGTAACTCATTCTCCTTGATTTATACCTTGATGGTTAATGATTTTTCGCACATCCCCGGGTCATTTATGCAAAATTAATCGATGATTGCTTATCAGCTTTGCAAATAAGTGAAGCGCTAATTAATTTTACAACGTCGTTAAAGTAATAATCCGAGGCTGGTTTCAAGTATATAAAATATTCTCTTAATCTCTCACAAATTAATATTTGGTGAAATCTAAAATTTTACGCCAGTAAATATCATCTTAAAATGCTTCTAAAGAAGATAAATTTTAGTTCCTATACAAGTTTAGGAAATATAATTGATGATTACACATATGTGTCAAGCAGAAACTTCATTGGTGTATTAAAAGGCTTGACACCAATAACAACTTGAACAAAACAATAAAAAAAGTTAATATCAATAATAATATGATACAAAAATGGTTTAATTAATGTCAAAACAATAACAGAAAGCTGTTCAAAATTATGGTTTTATATATTATATATATATATATTATATATATAGCTCATGGGCTGCAATAGCGGCACAACTCAAAAAAAATCAAGTTTTGAGATAAGTGAGTTTAAAGTTTTCATTGCTAAGGAAAAGACATAAGAAATGCTTTAATTTGCTTAAACGNTATATAGTGCAACTAGAGAAAAAATTTCTCCGTTTTACTTTATCATGAAATGCAAGGAAATGGTCCTCAAAGTCAGCTACAAAAACATAAACACTACTCATCTAGATTGCAATCATTACAATACGGGGAAAAAACCACTTCCCTTTCCAAATAAGAATCCCATTAGGGAAAAATGTGTTTTACCTGTGATTGTGGAAAAATACAAGTTCAAGAGTAAACAAAAACATGTAAACAGTTGACTCTAGTATTTTTATTCCAAGTTTCTGAGCTAATATTCTGCAAAAAAAAGGTTATGGAGTGAGTCAAGTTTTTAATCAGGTAACACTTGGAATCTCATTTAAAAACCAATATATAATGATAATTTTATATATTTTAATGGTATTTTTTAATTTGAAAACAAGGTTTTACGATATGACAGCATTTGAGGTTGTAGAAAAATATCTTTTAATGTGGATTAAAGCAGGAATTTTTAAAACAAAATATTTTTATAAAACTGTAATCAAAACTTAAGAATACGATTATTTCTCAAAAATATTTTTGTATAACTGTTTAAATTATTAATGTGTGTTAGTTAACACAGTTGTTTGAACTATGCTTTTTTATAAATATTGTTATATTACTTTTGTTATTACTGAAAAAATATCTTTTAAAATCTTGGGAATTCTGCAGTTGTTGGAGATGATGGCATAAGTTTATAAGTAGCAAACTGATATAATTTATTTATTTATTTATTTTCGATTTTTATAACCCCCATGGAAGAGTCGACCTAATTTTGAGTTCACGACTACTATTTTTCAACTCCGTATTTTTGCAGTTTTGAGCCCAATCCAGAGGACAAGGAACTTTTTTACCTTCGTGGAGGATGTTTTGATGAAACTAAACACATGGAGAGGAAAATCACAGGAATCTTCCACGGTTAGCTAGATGTTAAGAGGACTCTAACCCATGATCTATCTACCACTGAGGATATTTTACGTCAGCACTACGGTCGGTGCAAGCTAAATGCGGAATTCGTACCGATCGGCAATCACTGGGATTTGAACTCGGATCACCGCAATGAGAGGCGAGAGCTCTTTGTTCTAAGCCACCACGGATTAAATTATTGTTTATACGAAAGAGAAATAAATGTTATAAATTAGTGAGTTGGAGTGAGCCCTGGCCTTCCCCCGAAGATTTTTCCTTGTTACTAGGACTTTCCATTGATTGTCTTTAAATCCATGTATTGTACGGCATTGAGGAGAACTCGACAATACTAAAAGTCTAAAGCTGTCTGCTATTATGGTAGCAAGTGAGATGACATTTCTAGTGAGGGTGCAGATGAATGAAGGGGCGAATGGAAGGCGAAGATTGGATGAGGTATCGATTGATTAAGATTAGTGTTTTTCGAAGGCTCCGTCATAATATAAAACGTTGCTTTTTGAGAATAATATGCTATTTTTATAACTACTGTGAGTTTGCAACTGTTACTTATGACTGTTAGGTCAAGCCAGCGCTGTCAAGGCTTATTTTGAAAATGGAGCAAAACATCAATATGGAGAAAAACCACACTTTTGTGAGGATGAAAAGCGTTTGTGGTCCAATTTTTTAATATATAAAATTAACTCTAATGCTGCATTGCTTGAGCTCATAAAAATATGCAAAAACTGAGAATATAGCATTGATTTTGATAATTTTCTTCTAAGTAAAAAAAATGTCGCCACACACACACTCACAAGTTTTAAAGAGTTTAATAACTCTTGAAATATTTAAGTCGTTTGTCTGTTTCACGGCAATATTATATATATATATAGTTTTAAATCAGAGGATTGATTCAAGTATAAGTTACTTAAAGTATGGCTTTTCTTTGCAACCATAGTACCCTCCACTACGCGAGTGGAAGTAGCACAATACCTGCGAGTTTTGGAAGCCCTCTACCTCTGATACCAATTGGATTGAGTTTGAACAGCGGTGAAAAGGTTAAATATGAAGGGTGTTATGATTACTTTCTTTTTACATCTTTTAGAATAGCATTTAATAAAACTCTTAAATGAATTTGCTTTATTTCAGCTGTCAACATGCAAGATAGGAAGATGGTCAAGTTTTAAAGATTTCTCTCCTTTTTTTACAGTAATTCGATAATAATTTGACTCTTGAATTTCATATATAATATCATATTTTATCGGGACTCGAATTAGTCTAATTCTTGATAGGGAACCTAGGCAGGTGAGTCATTAAAAGGATTCACTTTACAGCTAAATCTTATTAAATGACAACGTCTCAAAATAAAATCCTACGAAAAACAGTAAACTGTTTATAGAACTGCAACTTTGTTTATGGTGAGTTCCTGTGAAATCCTTTGATTAGCATAAAGGTCAATTAAAAAATTATTTTCTTTATCAGTGGAAAATTTTTCAAACTTAGCTTGAATACTTATCTAAGTTTAATATTTGGTTGGTAAAACATACTTACTTTTCTATGGGAAATGTTTAAATCTTTGCAAAAAGAAGTTTTAACACCGTAAATGTATACCAAAATAAATTAAAAATGTTAAGTTAATAAATTTAAGAAAAACACTAAAAAAAATTATAACACAAAAGACATGAATACATAAAAAGAAATTTTGCTCGAAATGCATTCCTTTGTAAAACCAGTCTCATTAAAACAAGCACTTCATTTTTAAATAATTGCTTGCTATTAATTATTTTTTTCATTTTGCTTTTGCTTCAATAAATATATTTTGAAAATTATTTTATGCTTTGAAGACTTATTTTCCTTCGAAGTGAAAGGGAGAAGAAATAATTTATTTCGCGTTGATTGCAGAAATTGAAACCCCAAGCACTGGAATATTTGAAAGGAATTATTACTCAAAAAATTATGCTTAGACATTAATTTAAACTGCATTTTGAAAAGCTGTAAATCAAATTTAAATCTGCTCGTGGGAAAAATTTTTACTTCGACTTTTATCAAAGATACAGCAATTTTTAGAATGAAAGGAATGGAATTGGTTATTTTGCAATATCGTTTTCGTCATAGATTTATTTTTATTGAATAAAATGAAAAGCATTCTTTTGTTTTAAATACTGGGGGTCATCACCCCTGCTCGCCGCGTGCACCAAACACTGTTGGTGCCATACTCCATTCATCTATGTCTATTTTTTCCCTTTTAAGTCGATATTTAAAAACAAAACTTTATAATATATTTAATTATTATAATTGCATTTACGAACATTTTGTTTGGAAGTTAATCATAATAAAATGAACGATTACTTGGATTTTAAAGATAATCAACTGTACTTGAAGAAATATTTAATCTTAAAAAAATGAATGGTTAATACAATAAAAAGTAATAAATACGGAGTAACTTTGCTTGCTAAATACCTGTATAAATAACCTTAATAAGGATTCAAACTGGAAGCGATTTTCATTTCATGTGAATAATGGTTTTTTATCATTTCTTCCTTTCATACATATTTTTAAAAAGTTTGATATGAATGTGGTTGAGCTTTATATTTAATAGTACCTTATCTTTTTATTTTTATTTATTTTATTCATCCCCTTTTTTGTTATTTTCGATATTTAGTGAAGTCCGATCTTACAAAATGAAGATCTCGAAAGAGATGAAAAAATTCAACTCTGTATTTGCATTTCTGTGACCGGCATGTTATTTTTCACAGCAAGTTTAACTATAAATAAAATTTTCGAACTAAGTATTGAATGCTAAATCTCTTTTATTTTATAGAATTTTATGCACAATTTTCTACGCTCCTTCTTAATTTTAAATTTCCAAATCTCACAGTGTTTAATCGTCAAGGCAAAATGTAATGTTAAACATCAAATGTAACAGCAGTGACACTTCTATTATTTTAAGGAACTGTTTACGGTATTTAAACCATTCCTTCGGTGATTTTTCCGTTCACATGAGAATGGTATGCCGAAAATTCTGGATTTTAAAATTATAGTTTTATAACCACTCATTTAGTGTTAAATACGACGCTGAAAAGTAAATTTAACTGAAAAAAATTTTTTTATGCTATGCTGCAAAATATTGCGATAAAATTACCTTTACCACATATATCAAACTTTAACTCTTATTATAAAACCACATTTTAAAGTTAATTTTTTGAAGATTATTACCAAAGCTCTTCGATAAAAAAAATACCCAGGTTTTTAATGTTCCCAAAGAAACATAAATTTTACAATATTTTGTTATTTTTGACCAGACTTTTTTTCCATGTTTTTTGCATGTTATGAAATGCAAAAAACACGCTTTGTTAATGATCATTACATTAAAATTTAAATTTTCAGTTTTATTTATTAACTTGTGTTCTACTTCAGTTTTAACTACATGTTGTATGCTTTTAATAATTCTTTCTCTTCGATTGAGCTGTAATCGAATATAATACGAAATTTTCATCGAAAAAATAAAAAAGCAAAAAATAATACTCAAGTATTTTATTTATGTTGAGACCTCACGATAATTTTATTTTAGAAATTTTAGAAAACATCAAATAAATAGTTGCCTATCAAAGAAAATGTTACTCCGCAAATTTGCCACATATTACAAATTACTCTCTCATTTCAGTTGATGAATACAAAACTACGGAATCCATTTCTAGCAATTCATTCCCTTGAGATATTTGTCTTTACTATTGATTTTTCACAGGTTTAATCTGAGGGACCAGTTGAGTGAAAATTCTACAGATTCCAATTTACAAGAGCTTTTCAAAGATTTAATTTACGAGTGCTTTACAAATTAACTTTTGGATTTACTTAAATGGCGCAATTTGCAATTAAAATAGCTTCTCAGTATATCATTGCAATAACGGAAGCTCTGACGCTCAATTTTTAAAAAAAAATTTCTTTATTTTATTCCAAAATTTTATTTAGTAATTATGAAGATATGCAAAATTTGAAATGTGCTTGAAGAAGTCAGGATGTCACATGCAAGCACTGAGGCGACCTGATTCGAATCCTGATGATGGATGGACAATTTGTATATACTGACTCTGGGCTTGCACCTATCAAAATTCTAACCTAAAACATCCCCAGAGTAAACAGAATCACCGCTAATAATCATCTCACAGCCAGGCTATTCGTAGAGGGATTTCGTTGTTTTAATTCCCTTGTAATGCAAATGCCTTGTAATGTCTCATCTAAAGACCTGCAAGAAGGCAAATTTGTCCCAGAGCTATATCCAGGAGTTTCCTCTGCATCTAGGTTGTATTCAATGGTGGTATTCAACGGCTAGCGAGGTCGGTTTTTTTAACACCGGTACTAAAATGAAATAAAAATTATACATGAACCGGCAACCCAACAGGTTTAAATCTGAATGATGAGGTCAACACTTTTGGCTTATGAGTTTATAGAGCTGGTCCTCTCCATGCAACGCAAATTTCGTGTGAGCTTGATCCAGTAGTTCCCTACGTAATGCTTGATCCAGTGGTTTGAGAGTCATGATTGACCCCATGTATTGTTGTGAGTAATGCTTGACACTGTAATTCCCTGCATAATTCTTGATTCAGCGTAATGTTATGCTAAGAATAATGCTCGAGTCAGTAGTTCCCTACGTAATGCCTAATTCAGTGTGATGTTCGGACCGAAATTGATCCCCTAAAGTTTCCTTTGTAATTCAATTGCAATGTTGAGAATAACTTTGATCTAGTGAGTGTAATGTTATGCTTGCTTGACCACAGTGTTAAAGAAAATGCGAGATCCAATGTAATTTTTAGAGCAAAGCCCCTATTATTTCTTTTTGAAATTATTGATTGATATGTAATGTTGACATTATAATTTTTGATTCAATCTACTGTTTAGAGTGATTTTTATCTCTGCAGTTCTTCTGGAATGATTTAACTACAAGACTGCGGAGTAATATACTAGTAGCCCATTTTTAATAGGAATTGTTAGATCAACGCTGGTAATAACGACAGAAGTTCAACTCTGTATGAAGCAACACATCTGGTAAAATGGTTATTAATTATGAAGGGAATTCGGACTATATCTGATTACTGTGGCTGTATGGTTATAAATTTCACCAGGAGGCTAAATTTTTTTCAATGACTTCCCGAGCCAATTCATTCGTCAATTTATTTTATTTAGTCTAGGAAAAGAAATATGTATCTCTCAATTGATATCATTCTGAAGTATAGCTGTACGAGCGATAATTTGTGTATTTTATAAATAATTTGGTCAAAAACATCCAACTCTACTGATTAAAAAAAGATAACATTGCAATCATATTCATTAAACTCACATTCACAAGTTATTTCGATCTTATTTCAAAACTAATACACCGCCAGTTTCTTCCTGCTGCCAAGAAAAGTCTCCACAAATCAGACGAGATAGTAAAAATAGTACATTCAAAAGAATTTAAGGCTCTTTATCAGAAAATGCAAAAAGATGATATTAGACTACTACTCATATACCTGCCATATTTTTTTATTGATCTCATCAACGTTAGGATCGTAAATTTAGCATAGCTCTTCCCGTGTGTGTTCTTCCTGTGTAATCAAAAATTCAATTGAAACTAACAAAAGTTTTTTTTTATCTCCAATAATGATAAGTCACATTTTTAGATTTAATTAATGGTTAGCACAATTAAACCATTTAATATGTGATCCTTCAGTCATAAAATACGGGTGACTAATTCAGCATGCTCGGAGTGATTTTTTTCATTTTGTTATTTGCACCTGTTCTTAAGAGGACGTTACACCTTGCTTAAAAAACTTTCAGCACGAATTCTCCTTCCCCTTCAAAAGTAATTACAAATTTTAAGTATAGAAAAGGTAAGTTCTGGCAAACCTGGAAAACCCCATGAAGTTTCAAACACTGAGAACTAAATTTCATAACATCAAAAAGCAAACAAATTAACGAAGAAAGAACTTCACTGCGTAATCCAAAGAAATCATCTCATCATTTGCTTTAATTTTGAGGTTTTGAAAGTTTGTTTTCAGTATTAAAATTTCCTTACTCTAGGTTTACCTGAGCTCACATTTCTCCTTATCACCCTGAATAACTTTTGATTTAATGATCGGATTTTCACATTTCGTAATGGCTACAGGGGTGATTTCAATTATGCTATTTAATGAGGGCAGACGATATTTTAAGTTACGAAATCAGACACAAAAACACACTTTCTCCGAATAAACGTACCTTTTTATCGACGAATTCGAATCTCTGACCCCAAAAATAAAGCGGGTAGCCGTATTCTTGTAAATATGGTCCCCATAATTTGACCAGGAGAGGAGCTCTAAGTTTTTACCCGTTAATGTTAATTTTTCTTTTTGCGTATTTCGCTAAAACTCGAGAACATTTTAAGCGAATTAAAATAAAATTTCACACTCAGTTATAAAATTCCTTTATCTAAAAATTTGTTCATCTATGCAAAAGAAAACTTTTATTTAATATTTATTATTTTATTTTAATAATCGAGAAAATTTTGAATTGTAAGCGATAAAAATTTTTGTAATGAATGTAATTTTATTAGAAAAATACGAAAATACGTTAGCAAATTAAAAGAATGCAATTTCATTCTGCAATAAAATACAAAATTTGAGCGAAATAGTTCCTGAAAAATCAAATTTCAAAAAAGGCAGATACTTAAAACTCGATTTCTCAGGAACTATTTAATCGATTTTGTATTTTGCTGTATAAAATTACATTCTATAAAAAGATGCAAAGAAATTGTACAGTACAATTAAAAAAATTTCGCTAGCTCGTGACCATTCTTAAATAAAATAATAATAAATACATACAAAAAGTTATTTTTTGCACGGAATTATCTATGGATAAACGAATTTTATAATTGAGTGTGAAAAATTTTCAATTCGCTTAAAAAGTTTTCGAGATATAGCGAAATACACAAAAGGCAAAATTGACATCAAGGGGTCGAAACTTTGGACCGCTCTCCTGATTTCCCAGATTGCGGCAACTCCCTATATTTCAGGGGTCTGAAATCCGAATCCGTTAGAAAAAAAAGCATGTTTATTCAAAGAAAGCACGTTTTAGTGTCTGATTTCGTAACTTAAAATATCGTATGCACATATCAATTAGGTTAAGTTAAAAATTTGAGGTCACCCCCATGAACCATTAAAATAAGGCCTGGAACGTGAAGATCAGATCATTAGATCAAAATTTATTCACGGTGGTCCATTTTGTTCTGGCGCACTGTACTTTATATTTTATATTAGTTATGGTGGTGAAAGAGAATTTGCAAGGAAAAGTTTACCTCGTGGCATAGCGTCTTCGTCAGTGGAATCCGGGGCTTCATTTGAATCCTAGAGAATTTTTTCATTTACCCAAAAACTCAACATACAACAAATGCCGAATAATAAAATCAGAAAAGTAATCATTCGAACCTTCATCCGAATGCTATTCTTTATTTAGCATTTTATGGACAGAAAACAGATGTTGGAGATACATATCCTTCCACATAACTTGAATATTTCCACATCCATAAACACGATTGTTTGCTGCAGAAATGATTCTCATAAAAATGATTGCAGTTTGTTCAATATTAACACTCTCTCATCCATAAACATTCGGGGGGAAATATGAACTGGCATTAGTAAGAACCACGAGATGGCGAAGTGGTCAGTTGTTCAAAAAGAAAGCAAAAAGAACGGTACACTCAGAATAATTTTTAGTCACTGATGGGCTAAGATTCAATCTTGATGGTTTAAAGACAAAGAAATAAAAATTTAAATTTATAAATTTTTTTATATATATATCTATAACTCAAAAACCATTCAGCCGGGATCGTTCAAGTTTTTTATTTCGCATTTCAAAATAAAATTTATTTTTTTTGGCTATTAATAAATGAAATAATAATCTCCTAAATGAGTTAATAACGTTTCTGTATTAAGTTTGTTTTTTATTTCGCATATTTTTCTTTTATTTCAATCGAAACCTACTATTAAAATTAATCAAGAATCAGTTTCGTCAATACATGACATTTTTTCCTAAGCTAATTAGAGCTATTTATTCATTAATGAAGCGACATAAAGAAAAAAAAAATCAATAATAAAAAGAACTTGTTATAAAGAATAACACTGTTGTTATCTTTATAATTAAAAAATGTAATTGTCTTCAATTTAAATTTTATCAAAGGTGAGCCCTAAGCCAATCAGAAAATTATATTCCAATTTTCGCACACCCCCTGGTACGGTTCGTCGTAGAATGCTCTAATGACAATAGTGACCTTGTGTTACAAGAAACAATAGCATGAAAGACAGACAGACAAACATTCACTTTTAAAAATATAAGACTAGTTGAATGTAGACAAAACTGAAAGACATATACTTAAAAAATAATGATGTTAAAATAAACTTTATTATTTTATTACTTATTATTATTTGTTGCTTTTCCCTGTAAATTTGCGCTATTCGATAAAGCGAAACATGTTTTTTATAGTTTTACCCGCTAAAATAGAGATTAACTGCATTCAACCTCACTTAACATGATGCTACTACTCGTGGCCAATTCATGCTGTTCGAAATTTTCCACAATCAAGCAATTTTCTCCGGTACATAATCCCTTCAATGAGCCATAAAACACTAATTATTTCCACTGTATCGATATTAAAACTTCTCAATATTGGTACAGTGAAAATAAGTTTCCTGGAATCTTTTTTTAAAATTAACAATTATATACTTGTATGTATATACAAGTATGTTATACTTGTTAATTTTTAAAACGACATATATATCCGTCATTTGCATATTTATTACCTAACACATAACCCTTCAATATTTGAGTTTTGTACGAAATACAATATCAGTCACAGCAAAATAAAGCAGAAATTTCAAAATTAAACAGAATTCTTAGAAGACCTTGATAAGGAATTTTGAGCTCGACCATTTCTCTATTTGACTTTTAATATACTATTTAAAATATTTAACATTAGTGGTGGAAAAATTTTATTTTAATACTATTTCATTACAGCAATAATACATTGTCTTTGCTGTCACTGTAAAAATATTTTCCTAAAGTACTTAAACTCGTTGCAAAATTCTTATTGAAACTGAACCAATTACGATAATACTAGTATGCATTTCGAAAATAATTCGTAATATGTGAATGGCGATTTTTACGGTTCCCGTAACCTAAACGAATAAGTACCTTTTCTCCCTTAATTTAGCTTTTTAGTACATAGCTCGTTTATTTGTTTCAATTAATTCATATTACCAATACTATTTAAGCATCAGTGCCTATAATAATAGAATGATATTTTATGGTTCCCCAAAACAAATAATCAACTTTTCTCCATCAACATTGCTTTTTAGTACATAGGTTGTTTTTTTTTTGATTTTTCTTAATACATATTATCAACATTAGAGCCCCTGAATTAGACAGGCCGACTCATCATCTATTTTTGCTCCAAAAAGCTAACATAAGCACAATACTAACATAACGTTAACTTGTGAACTTTTTTGCTCCAATATTGCTTGATAGGTCAGTTCTGATAGTATAGGAGCCTTAATCAACATCAATTAAACATCATTGACGTCAATAATAGTATGGAACTCTTTTGTAGTTTCTCTAAGCTAACTCCAATCTCTAGTCCATAAATTTTGATTTTACAACCTGACTTTTTCTGTTTCAATACTCTATTACTTGGGCCGCGGTGGTTCAGGGGATAGAGTGTTCGCCTCCCCAGGTTCCAATCCCAGTGATGGTTGGTTGATACGAACTCCGCACCCGGTTCCCACTGACCACAGTGCTGACATAAAATATCCTCAGTAGTAGATGGATAATGGGTGAGTATCCCCTTGCTGCTGACTAACAGTGGAATGATCTTGTGGTTTTTCTCTCCACGCAACGCAAACTATTATTAGATCCATCAAAAGTTCTATACGAATGTTAGTTTGACTCAATTCTTGATCCAGGAGTTTCTCTGTCGTTTGATTTGGATTCTAAATTGCAAAGTTTCAGAGTAGAACATTGATTGTCGTAAACTCAGAATAGGGTCGACAGCTCAACGCCGGTCGTAAAATAAAATAAAATATTCTCTTTCTTAAAGTAACTTTCTTGAACTTATTCCATTTATACAATAATAAAAAANGGTGCCATCCCCTCCGCAGAGGATCAAAATTGTGATGGCATGTCTTCGGATCATCCTCCGGGATGTTTCCCAGACCGTCGCCAATAGCCCATTGTGCAGCTCTAGTGAGACGTAAATTAACTACAACTACAACAATCATTTCAAATATTCAAAAAAAAATTTCATTTAAAAAAATATTTCATATTTCATTTCAATATTTCAAACTAGCCCAAGGTAATTCCTTAATTCCCAAGGAAAGAATTTAAAAAACAGTATCAATAATAAGTATTTTTTTCTCTTCTATGATACAACTTTAAGAATAAGCTTTATTTGAGATTGTCCTTATACATAAGAGAGTGAAAAGAAAAAAATCTATATATTCTTTAGTAACTCGAATATAAATCAGTGAAGCACACAAAAGATTAATCAATGGCTAATTTAATTACTTTCCAACCACAACAAACAGTTGTGAAACCATCACAAAAGCGACACAATGCGACGAAAAATACTTCATCAGAAGTTTTCCCCCTTGTTAGTTGAAGCGTGGAACTAGTTGAGCCAAAATCCCTTTAAAAGAAAGAAATGATTTAATTAGACGGCAGGCGAAAACTTTCAAAAATGCTGATTTATCTTTCAAGATTAAGTTTCCACGCAATGGCAACAGCTGCAAGAATCCGTATAAAGCTCGATAAGTCTCTGAAATAGTAAATAATTTGAAAAATCGTGCAATGTGAAGCCACAAATTGAGAAATATTTGATTTCGGGTGATTTTTTGAGTAAATAATGATTTGATGAAGTTGAAAGTCTACACATTGCAAATGTAAATATTTACATGAAAATAAGTTATCACGAAAGTTATATCTTAGGCGTATACTTCTTTTCAACAGGTAAAAGTGACAGAAATTTGGCGAATCAAACTGATTCTGATTCATTTAATGATTAAAATTATTAAAATTTGAAAAAAAGTCTAATATCGCGAGTGCAGAAATCCGGGTAATAGTTTATAATCAGGAGACCCATTTATAATTGAGTACTCGTAGTTCAAGAAGAAGAAGATAACAAGTACACACACATGTGACCTATGACATCAACTCCAGCTGATAGCTTATAAGCATAATAGAACATATCGAATAGCCATAGAACATATCGAATTTGTTGGAATGTAATCATTTCTCGTCTCCGTCTTTTGCTTAAAATAGATTTAATATTTGCTTATTTATTTTATTGCAACCGAGATATATTTTTATTTTGTGCACCAGGCAACTTCGATGCATAATTAGTTTGTTTAGGTTCTTCTTGGCTTCATGCCTGCTTCTGTGTAGCGAGAGAAATATTTAATGAAAGAATTGATAGTTTTGTGAAAGAATCATTGTGTAACAATATAAAATGTAACACTTAAGAGAATTGATACTTGGCGGGCTTAGCTTACTCGAAATAGAATGGAAAGAACAGTTGCAAATGTAAACAAATGCCACGTTTCAACAAACAATCAGGATCAAGATACCCACACTACGCCACTTACAGGTATCCCATTTGTGAATTGAAAATAATCTATTGTATATGAGAATAAGCCAAGAAACAATTACAAATGGTTAACAAAAGTTGCGGTAAACCAAAGATGACGTTATTGAAATCAAAAACAGTAAAGCATATCATGGTAACCGGGAATGAAATTTCAGCAAAACTCAACGAAAATTATCTCCGAACTTATTTAAAGCTATTGTCATCGAATATTGTTAAAGAAAATCGAGTTTTTGCATTGATGATTCTCATAAAAATAAATGTCAAGACGAGCTTTTAAAGTTCGCTCGACTTATAATGTTTAGATGAAAAATCATTTATTGAAAATGATAAAAAACACATCTAATAATGTGTTAATCAAACAATGCCTTAATCTATCAATAACAGAAAATTAACTGTTTCAGGTTGTATTAAGTTCATAAACATTTGTCATATTGAACGGAATTATCTTCCGTTAGATGAACGTAATGTGATAGGTAAACATAATTGAACGTTGTTGCTTAATGCTATATGATCAATATGGCTCTTTGCTGTGGAGGCTGAAGCACGCATACGACCTAAACGGTAAAGATGCTTTAGCGGCTGAGAGAACACATACGACAGAAACAGTAAAGAAGCTTTGGTGATTGAGAGTTGATATTGCAATGGTTTAAACTTAATTTAACATTGTTTTTAATGCTATATATGATCAATATGGCTCTTTGCTACGATGGCTGAGAGCACTCATACTACGACTGAAACGGTGAAGTAGCTTTGAAGTGACTGAGACTTTAAATTTAAAAATAATAAAAACGATTTGAAAAAAATTATTGATTAATTAACAGTTTTAAGGAAGTCCAACCTCCATGTAAACACATCAATTGAAATGTATTTTAAAATGTATGTAAATACCTACATCATAAACTTTATATGTAATTCTACTGTCGTTGATCCAAACAAATGCTCAATGTTTCGAACCTGAGACATAAAAGGCAAAACTCCATCTAATCATTATGACCTGAGGTCTAATTTTTATTAACATTTGTAAATTCATATAGTAAATGCATTATTTGGACTCTTAGAAATATGCGAAAAGGAAGAATTGTTCTTTTATTTTGAGGATTTTAATTTATGTGAAATGAAAAAAAGCATTCTAAATATTTAAATTATTTGTTCTTTCTAAAACTCCTATAGTTCTTCACGGTAAGATGATATGCGTTGTTAAATAGCTTAAGACTATAGTTTTACTTCGAGTTGAAGGCACTTGAGTCATTTTCATAAAAGCTCTTAAAACCTGAAATTCGCTTATTGGTATTTTTTTCAGCAAATTAGAGCAGCTGTCACCAAAAGGGAACCGTCAGGTTCCGTGAAAGATTCAAACGACTACCTAGTGTTTGGACTTTGTTTTAATCAGCAATGAGTTTTATAGCCCGTAACTATTTTTATCCACAACATCCATCAATCCTATGATCGTAATTTTTACCTAAACATGATTAATCTCTTACCAAGAGACGAGTTGATTTGTTATTGGAACTTGGAGGAATTTGTGACAGGTTCACCATTGACCAGATCCGACAGATTCACCATTGACCAGAGGTACTAGTCACCTTTTCGCATACGGAGAGTCTTTGACCGGTGGGGATCGTACTCACTACCCAACGCTCTACCAACCAGGCTATAGTGACCCAATGAATTTTGCAAAAGGATAGAAATTCGATAATTGATGTCGAAGATGAAGAGATAAATTTAGTTTTACTTTGACATCCTTACTTTGACATCCATTACTTACCAACCCGTTTACTTTGACATTATGAATATATGGGTGATTGAGATTCAGTGGTTAGCTTTCACAAACGCCACGTTCTTCCTTGTTTGAAGTCAAAACTTTGTGGTCTTCCTGGACATATTCCTTAGTAAAAGCTCGTAGGCCATGGGAACTATTGGACTTATGAAGTCGGATCGGCGTTATTACCTATTATCGTAGGTGTGGTTTAAGAAAAAAAATGTTCTTTCCTTGGAAGGGATAACAATTTTTTTCCCTTTTAGAAAATAGCTTCAGCCACTAGCCCGCCGTATATTTGACGTCTTATTGATGTTTTAGTAGTTAGAATTTTGCTATGCTTTTTTTTAAAAAAGAAATTACCATGTCTCTCCTTTTTATAAACCCAACGTTGTTTTCTTTTTTATTAACAATGGGCATAAGATGAGTTTCCTTGTCCATTGCCAGAATGGGAATACCTTAGAGACTTAATTTATTTTTTAAAAAGGTACGTAATTTTAAAAAACCTGTTAGTTTTTCATTTGAAAAATAACCAAAAACTTTTGGTTTGCACCAAACTTTTGCTAGTAAAATTTCTTATCATCTAAGCCTTAAAATATAAATATTATGCTTTATTTGATTGATATATAGTAAGCATTAAAAAATCCTAGAATTTTATTATTATTTTAATTTTGTATAAAAAATGACTTCCTTTTCAAATTATACTATAAAATTATCAGTACATCAAAGCATCAATTTTAAAAATAAAATTTGTGTGCTCTATTTTTGATTGTAAATATATTTTATAGGGCATATTTATACCAAAAATTAAAAAAATTGTTAACATTTAAAATTTTAAGATTAAAATTTTCTAGCCTTTAAAAATGAAGTATAATTTTTAATTTAGTGGATATCAAGGAGTTTAAGGCAAGTAATAATTTTTATCTATTTATTTACCAATTTTTTTTAAACAAAAGTAATCTTTATCGAATTTGTCCAATAAGTTAATATAATTAACATAACTGCGGGTAACTACCTAAAATTTTTAAGGATTTGGAATTTCTAATAAAAATTAAGATATTTTAAAATTCTTCGCTATATGCAAATATTAAATTTTAATTTCTTTTTTTAATTTCTGGCCATTTTCAGTCTTCACTATTTCAATGAATTGCGTAACATTAAAAAATTTATACTTTTGCACTTTAAAATTTATACATTTTAAATAAAAGTTCATTAATACATTTTAAATTAAAAATTTATATTTTATTCCTACATTTTTGAATGAAATTTAAGGTTATTTTGAACATTTGATTTGATTAAAGTGCACTTAAAAATCGTAACTTTTTTTGTTGTACTTTTTATAAGCTACTTTTCAAAATCAAAACTTCTTACTCCTTACTTTAAAATCAAATTGCTTAGATAATTATTGTCAAATTACTTGTATTACTTACTTTCTTTAATTACTTGTTCTTTTCCACGCTACTTTTTAAAAGTAACTTCTTCATGCATGCACCGATGATGCTTGATTAAGTTCTGTCATAGGTACTAGTTTTTAAAAAACTAAGCTGTGCAGTAGAAAGCAAAATTTTTGAAAAATAGTACAGAATTATTTTAAAGAGCAATTATTGACTCCTATACTTAACTATTGCTAATAGTTACTGATTGAAATAGAGAAGCAAGCTGTGTACGAAAAAGCAAAATTAATGAAGACGTGGTACAAATTCATTTAAATTTAAAAGACTAAAAAAATCACCAAACTATTACTGAAGCCAATGATACTTAATCAATTATGATAATAGGTACTAATTGAAACAAATAAATAAACTATTACAAAACAAAATTACCGGATAAATGGTACAAATTCATTTAGGAGAAAATTAAAAAATCGCTATACCGATTCTAACGTCAATGATGCTTACCTATTTTTGACAGAGTTTCTAATTGAAATAAATAATAAATTATATGCTCTATAAAGAAAAATTAGAAGAGAAATGGTATAAATTAGTTTAGAAGACACGAATAAAATCGTTTTGCAATTATTAACGCCAATGATGATTTTTATTTTATTTTATAGCCGTAGTTGAACACCTGACCCAGTTTTTGAATTTACAACTAATAATGCTCAACTCCGCAGCCTTGTAAATTTGAACCCAATTCAGAAGACAAGGGAACTCATGGATCAAGTATTGGGAGGAATTTGCCTTGGTTGAGAACTTTTTTGATGGAACCATCCCGAATTTGCGTTACACGGGGAGGAAAACCACGAAACCCTCTTACATCAGCCCCTACAGAAAGGGGACTCTAACCCATGATCCGTCTACCACTGGGGATATTTTACGTCAGCACTGTGGTTGGTGCGAGCCGTGAGCGGAATTCGTATCAACCAGCCGTTGCTGAAATTCACTTCGGGTTACCGCACTGGGAGCATAGCCGTGGTGGCTATGCCCTGAGCCACCACAACTGCAAATGATGATTTTATTACCGTCGATTGAACAACCGACTCAGCTTAGGGTTTACGATTGCGAATTTTAAACTCCGTAGCCAATCCAGAAGACAAGTGAACTCCTGAATCAAGTATTGGGTGAAATTTTGCCTTCGTGGAGGACTTCTTTATGCAACTAACCCGAATTTAGCGTTGCATGGAAAAGAAAATCGCTGAAACCTCCCACGGTTAGCCCAACAGCAAGGGAACACACTGCCCTGCTGACATGCTGGAGCCTTCCTGCAGTCAGTGCTTCAACGAAAAACTGACTGTGCCCCGAGGGTCCATAATAGAAAATAGAATGAAAATAAAAAAATAAAGAAACGAAATACATAAAAAACTCACGGATTAAAATACGAAGAAAATTCCAGAGAAACAATTATATCTGAAAAAACATAAGCCAAAAGTTCCCTAAGAAAAATGCGTCAACACATAAGATCTACAAATAGAAAGTTACAGTTAAAATAACACTAAAGAAAATAAATAAATTTCCAGATCTTTAACTGAATCATCCCAGTACTGTCCTCTATCGAAAAACATTTCAATGCTGTCCTCTGTTGAATAGAAACGAAAATATAAACTAACTATAATATAATGAAACTGTAAAGCCAAACTCCCGAATCATGGTAAAATTTATATTAATACAAAAATCCTTTCTTTACCACATAGGTCTACTGATGCGAACTTCAATATCGATCGAATTAAGTAAACTCCTTTAAAACATTTTGAATTCAAAGATTATAGTTACAAAAATTAAAAGGAAAATTATTATTATCTGAAGTAATTCTGAAATTATTAATAGCTGTAAGAAAATCTTTTTTATTATTACAAATATATTTAAACCTTAAAATTTGATTAATGAAAATATTTTTTAATATTTGAAAGTATAAATTGAAATTGAATGTGTTAAACTAGTACTTTAAAATTGAAATCTTTTTTTTATAGTATAATCCAATTAAAATAATGAATTTTAATTTCAAGATCCAAAATATTGGCTCGTTTAATATATGAGTTAGTCCTTATTAAGTTAAGCTTTTTAGGATAAATCTATAAAAAATAATAAAGTCATCAATAAATGTAAATCCTATTAATAAATTATGTCGTAAAAATTTTTGTTCAAAAAAATGTAAATAAAAATCAGAAAATTATCTATCGAAATGTTTGTAAAAATAAATATCACTAAAAGGATAATTTTCAAATATGTTTACATTACATAAATTAATTCAATCTTCCCTAATAATATCCTTATTAATCATATAGATATCAAAAATCTCCAGGGAAATATATTTTAAGTAATTGTGTATAATACGCGTAAATAAATTTTCAAAATCACATGCAGGAATACTTTCAATTTTATTGCAATTTAAATATGTTATAACGTCTTGGTTGTTGTCTATAATGAGATGTTTATTATTAGACATTATCTTATTTAAAATTTATTAATTATTACAGGGCACTTTTAACATAGTTGAAGTGGAAAGAATTTTTTACGGCCCCTTGAAAGAGATAAAGTACGCGAGAGAATCACTTGATGGCGATAAATTCTGACTATCATGAGTTAACCTCGTGCAGCAGCATCACACCAAACGATACTGAATGCCGTTTACCCTTATTTTGATGAGATTAACCACCAAATGAATCTATTAACGTAAAGTTACCACGAAGGACAAAATGTAATAACAAATAAGAAATATTGGAATTTATTCTTGTGTTGGTATTCGTTTTTCTGGTTTTGGTCTGGCTCTGGTTTTCTGGTTTTGTAGCGATGTTCAATACTGATTTATTGATTCTTTTCTTTTTTTCTTCACCCGAGGGTGAAAGAGCGGATATTCAACTAGCACTAAATATTTTCAAATTAATTAGTTGTCTGTTTTCAGTTAATGTGTTCACCATTGATCATAAATTTCAGTGTTCTGCTAAAACAAGGTTAATCATTTTGGGTTCCATAGCTGAAGAAAAAATTAGAAGCAGTAGAATTAAAATACTTATTTTATTTTGAAAAATCAGTTTACAATTTCTTTCTTCTTTTGTTAAGTAATTATAGAAATAAATTCATGAAGGTTTTTTATGTTGCAAATAGAAGTCGAATTCCACTATAAAATCATATCATGTAACATTGCGTGAAGTGACTCAACGTTAATTTACAACTTCACATGGCCCAGAGCAGAAATGAAAAAAAATTACCTCAACTTTATCAAAAATTTAAACAGATACTAGTTTTGATGCGTACTTGTTCCTCACGAAGCAAGGCTTATAACGAAACGAAACCGGTTGTAACTCTGTCCTGGCGTCAAATAACAAAAGTTGAAGCAAATCTTCACCGAGAAAACGAAACAATTAAGAGGCTCCGCCACAAGCTACTTCTCCATTACCATGAAACATTTAAACTTTAAAACTTGCCACTCACCAAGTCAATTCGAATAGAATTAAATTTCATTCGAAAGCTCCTAAAATTTATACTCTATTCCATACCATTACTGACAGTTAACAACATTTGGAAGAAAGAAGGTATATTCTGCGTTTCATTTCTCCGTTTTATGGAGGACAATCTGTTATGAGAGAGGACAAGCGCAGACATTGTTCCGTTTCTCATTCTCCTTTTGACTTGTGGACAGCCGGAAATTACTTCCTGCTGAATTCTCCACGATGGTTGCGTTTGAAATCTCGTCTCTCGGTATTATGCGTTCTATGAAAACTTAAGACTAAGAGCACCGGTATACTTCCTGTCGACACTGCGCTGCTCTGACAAAATGAATTATTGAAACTTTACTCTCTCACTTTCGAGAATTCTAAATAAATCATTTCTCCTCATAAATGCCAATTCATAAATGTTTCCTTATTATTGTTATTAAAAACTGTTCATTGGAAAATCTGTTTCAATGAAAATCCAATGTTAAGGGAAATCCAATGTTAAGGGAAAAGTAAGTTTTGGTAAACTAAAAGAAAACCATAAAGTTTCAAATGATGCAAAGAATTTCAAAATAGGATTACTAACCCACTGCTTAATCTTAAGTAAGCAGTGGGTAATGAAACCTTATAAATGTTTATTAATGTTTCCTTATTATTGTTATTAAAAACTGTTCATTGGAAAATCTGTTTCAACTCCACTAGCAATTTAAAATTCAATATTTTGGGAAAAAAAGTTCTGATAAACCAAAAGTAAATCATCAAGCTTCAAATGATGAAAAGAATTTCAAAATAAGATTACAGGATCACTAACTCACTCTGCTTAAAACTGAGAAAGTCAGACATAACTTGTTTGAATTCTTATATTTTTTGAAAAACTTTTCTTAAATTGAAACTTAATGATATACTTTTTCAATACTTTATTGAAACTACTCATGCAAGTGAAAATTAATTTGGCAAGAAATATTTCTCCCGCACTATGGCTTTCTTTTAAGCTTTTATTCAGGGAAGTAATGTTTACTGATGCTACCTACTGCCGTGGACTTTGATTTGAATTGATTTGCAAGTTCATGTTAAAATACAGGTTTTGTAAATTTATGCATAAAAAAAAAATGTTGTGCTTCCATATACTGGAATATAATATTTTGTAATGTACATAAATTAAACAAAATGGCATACATTAAAGATTGCACAGGATGTATGTAATGTATATTTTTCAACTACATCTCAGGTGCAAAATCTCCATAAAACCTAAAATAGACAAATAAGTGACAAATGCGAAAACGAATTGTGAAGCACTCTGAAAGGAACTGCGGAAGCAATTCCGGGGTTCACGCAATATTCCAAGGATTGGACTCCCTATAAGAAATATATCACTGTGCGAATTGTTACTCATCATCCATTTGTAATTACTTTGAAAGCAAATCATTCAATAGTATAGAATTTCAATCATAATAACTTATCAGATCTTGGTAAAAATTTATGTGTTATCAATTAAATATTTGTAATTCAGTGCCGAAAAAATGACCCAAACTATTTAAAACTAAAGTTGTAATAATTCTTTTAGATTATTTCATAAATAAAGAAGCAATAAAACTGCATTTTCTAGATTTATTTCCACACAGTTGGACAAAAAGTTACTCTACAAAAAATTAATGAACCCAAATACAAAATACGATCGTAATTCTATCGGAAATTCAATTTCATCCATCTCTCTTTCGTTTCGCCAAATATAATTTGACGGTATACTATCCTTAAAATTTTAAAAAAAAGCTGAGATTTATTGTTACGATGCCTAAGCATACGTGTGATAAAAGAATCGAGCATTTCAGAAATGAAATAGCGCTTTAATAGTGCGTTTTCTATGTATCTAGTAACTTTTTTTTACCACTTAACTTTATTTAACTAAGAATCTGTTCATAAGTTATATAAACTCTCAGTATATTTACCATAGCAGTCATACATCATTAGAAACTAAATTGATATAAAGTGCGTAACTAAAAGCCGGTGCAACAGTAAACTATCGACATTAATCAATAAAAAATGTCTTAAAAGAGACAATAATTGATAAGAACGGCATAAGGAGACAAAGCTGAAAGTATTTATGGTTCATAAAAGGACGTTAAATATTGTCTTTCGCTACCTTCACTTTCAATCAATATTTTTATGGCGCTTTATAAAGCACTCTTCGCGTGATTCTTATTGAAAAACTTCATATTCCAGACTTCAGGTTATAATAAAGAAGGTAATGAGGGTAAAAGTTAAGTTTATATAGTCTGGGATACAAAAATGTTAACTGCTTTGAGATATTTTGTATTACAGTTTTGAAACATTTTGTTTTTTGGATTTTTTTAATTGCAAACAATTGTTTTCGGTATTGAACATGAAGTGCTACTGAAAATTTTAATGTTTTTCTCCGGGATCATGATTAATTTTTATTTCCTTCATTAGTTCTAAATGATTGGCGAAAAACGCAAACGGGGTAATTAACGTGAAGGGCTTAAATTTTCAGAAATGCCATTTAGCTTAAATTATTGGGATATTGTTTTCTATATTGTGACTAGAACCGCAATGGCTCAGAGGATAGAGCTTTCGCCTTCCAATGAGGTGAACCAGGTTCGAATCCCAACAATTGCTAGTCGATACGAATTCCACATCCGACTTGCACCAAACACAGTGTTGACGTGAAATATCCTCAATGGTAGACTGATCATGGGTTAGAGTCCCCGTTCCCGTCAGGTTCACGGTGTGAGGTTCTCGTGGTCTTCCTCTCCATGTAACGCAAATGTGGGTTAGTTCCATCAGAAAGTCCTCCATGAAGGCAAATTTCTCCCAATACTTACTCCTGGAGTTCCCGTGTCTTCTGGATTGGGTTCAAAATTATAAGGCTACGGAGTTGAACATTAGTAGTCGTAAACCAAAAATTTGCTCAGCTGTTCAACAACATTTATAAAATAAAATATATTGTGGCTATAGTGAGGCGTTACTGAGTGTTTAAAATGAAAAAGTTATATTGTGGCTATTCTATTTTGGGAATGAAGAATCTAAATCGGCTGTTCATTCAGAGAAAATACGTTTTTGTGTCTGATTTTGTAATCTATAATCCTGTCTGCACTTATTAATTAGCCCATTTAAAGTTTAAAAGATTAAGTCCTGGAAAGAGTAAGACCTAGTACTTAAAAATTCTATTAGTAGAACAAAAGATAGTGAGAGTGTTCTTTTTTTTTTTCTCCGCACAGTACAGTTATAATTTCATTCTAAGATCCTCTACTTACAAAAAGGATCAAAGTTTTGTAGGCAATTGGATTTATAATACTAATGAAATAATTTAGATGCCTTTCTTTTTCTTATTTTTCATTTATTCTTTACTAGGAGACGCCCCTTTTGACCGCTTCACTCGTCAACCCCTGTGAATGCTTCTCTTTCTTCATTTTTTACCCCTAAAAGTTGATGTTTTTCTCAAACGCAAAGAGAATTTTGTTAACCTAAATTAATACTATTAAGGAGTATTAATCTAGGTTATAACTGTTTCTCTTATAACTACTGAACAGTTAGGTCTATCGTACTGAAATTTGGATGACAACAGAAAGGGGGAAATTTCAGCCTTCAAATATAAAATTCGTTTGAAAATTTTGAAAAATGACAATTAAAAAATGGAATTTTCTTTTTGTTTTAAGTTAAACTAAAGACAAATCTATTTTTTCGAATATTTTAAAGATAAAGTCATTGATGTCAGCTAACTTATCCATTTGATCAAAAAAAATAATAGTTTATTATACGTTCTTTAATATTAAATTATTTTTTATTCAATTAATTTAATTTTTTATTTATCCTTTTTTTTTCATATAAATTCAAAGCATCAGCTTGTTATGTTATTTTTTTTTAATTTATTTACTTTCTATCTGAAACTATTTATATATTCTGTTTATAATAAATCTTTTTAAACGTGTTTCTATAATACTAAATAATTTAAAATCAACAATAATAGAAATGAAAAAAAAATTAGTTATGCATTGAAATCATCTGAAAATGTGGAATAATTCATTTAGGAGAAATGCAAAAAATTTCCATACCATTATTATTGCCAATGATCCTTAATTTAAGTAATAGGTACATATTGCAGTAAAAAAGGTATAATCTGTGTTCGAAAAAGCAAAGTTAATGAAGTAAAGGTACATAATTATTCGTTTTCAGGAATCGTAAAATATTATCCTACTATTATTGACGCCAATGATGCTTAATCAATTTTGGTAATAAATAATTAGATGAAATAACAAAAAAGTAAACATACTGCAAAGCAAAGTTAGTGGTGAAAAGATACGTATTCATTTCGAAGAACTGTCAAAAATCGCTATTATATTGAAACCAATGACTAATTAATTTTAGTAATAAGTATTAATTGTAATAAAAAAATATGGTATATAATAAAAAGAAAGTTTGCGGAGCAAAGATACTTTTTTCCTTTTGGGGAACTGTAAAAAATCCCCATATTATTATTGACGCCAATGCTTAGTTAAGTTTGGTATTTTGTATTAGTTAAAATTTTAAAAAAAAGAATAAAATATGTACTGAAAAGAAAAGTTAAAGATGAAAAGGGACTTATTCGCTTAAAGGGAAATGTAAGAAATTGCCTTACTAATATTGGCACAGATGACGCTTAATTTACAGAGAGCTAATATTTCAATAAATTGGAATTAAAAAAACTTTTTTCTATCACTGCATATAAAGATTTTGAACAGCATAATAAATGTCAGATAGAGTCATGCTTTAAAATCCATATCAAGGTCTTATAAAATTAATTTTTGTTTTTAAGGTTTCGACTTTAATTTGTTTGTATTTCGCCTAAAATGTATGTAATAGGTACCAAATATACTAATGTAGGTTCAAAGTAATAGATTTATATATTTGTTAATTATTAAAACTACACCAATAATGAGTAGTTGAAATATACTGTAGGTAAAGGTGTATAACGGCCCCAAGAAAGGGATAAGTAACGGAGAAAATTAATTGATAATGGTAAATTTTGATATCATGATTTGGTCGCTACCAATTGCATCATGTCAACTTATACTGGAGATGGTTAATCTATACTCTGATGGAATAAACCAAAAAAAGTGTTTTGCTTAGTTTAATAGCGTAAAGCCACCGAGAGGAGCATAATAAATCAATAAATAATTGCATTTAATTTAGTTTTATTATTTGTGTCGATATAGGCATTTTAGTTTTGTGCATGATTTAATAGCGTCCTTTACAGATATTTAAGGTCATTTGGAGGTGTATTTGAGGTTGTTTTGAGGTGCCGAAGTTGATTTGAGGTTCATTCGAAGTTGATTTCAAAGACGAGCTTAAAAGATCAACCTCCCAAGGTATGGATGAAACAACTTCATCCCAAGGTGTATGAAATTGTTCTATTCACACTTGAGGTTGATGATCTATTTTAGAGCAACCAGCTTAGGGAGGTTGTCTTAGAAGTGTACGGATTATTTTTTCTATATTTCAAACAACTGAGGTGTTGATAATTTCAGCCCATCTAAACTAAAATTATTTCTGAATTATATATGAGGTTGATTTTGTGAGGTGTAAATGAAGTTTATTAATGAGGTTATTTTTGGTGCAAAAAATAACCTAATTTTCTACCTCAAGTGTAATGTTCTACATCTGTCTACGTCAAAAACAGCTTATTTTTCTGTTAAGGGTTGTCAGTACTCGTTTATTTATTTTTCTTTTTTTATTCACCTCGGGGCGAGGAGCAGGTATTCAGCAACTGAAAAACATAATTATTGTAATCTTATGTACGAACGTTCGGTTATTTGTAATGAAATGAATAATATCCTGGATTTGAAAAATAATCAACTGTACTTAATAAAATAAAAACTTGAAAAATAATCAACTGTATACTGTCAATAATCAATAAGATTAACCTAGATTTTTAAAAAATTAGAAATAAATATTAAGATTTATGTCTGGTAGCTTATAATCTCTCAATTTACTATTTATTTAAATTATATTTATTCATTTTTTTAATACTTTTGCTTATAAAGTTCTTATAAAGTTAAGATCTGGAAAGAGGGAGAAAGTGATTAATTTCCTTAAAACAATGCTTAAATAAGCATTATTTAACGCAAAAAAAAGTGAACAAATTGTCACGAAAAGATCACTTAAAATTGTAGTAACTTTCGCCCAATTTGAAATTTAAAAATGAAAATAAATAAATAAATAAAAACTCAAACTTACGTTAAATTGTCCCTTAAGCATGTCCAATTCCTATTGTGTTGTTGCATTTCATCGGGCTGTAGATCAGCCATCACGGTTGTTTTTAACTGCAAATTTAAAAGTTTATAATTCTCGAAATAACTATCATATTTCAATCTATTTTACTCCATCGTAGTCTTTTAACACACCTTCGTAATTTTATGTTTATAAATTTTGTAGTTGTGTCTCGAAGCAAAATTTAACGTAAAGCCGAAACGAGCGGGATTTATAAGGAAGTACTGAAAATTGCAATATCTTTCGAACAAATTGGAATTCCAGAAAAATGTAAAACCCATATTAAGTTGATAATCAAGGATGGCCTTTCCCACCATGTGTTTTTTCGCCCTAAAAAAGCACTAAAAAATGCAATATTTTTCGAACAAATCAGAATTCTAATAAAAAAATAAATAAATAAAAACTCATTTTAAGTTGATTATCAAAAATAGCCTTTCAGCACTTCAAATAATGTATGACGTCATATATATGAATTAAAAATGTTGTCTTCTTTGATTTTCCCGTCCTAACAAAAAATATATAAACCACTAGACCAGGGATGGCGAACCAATGGCACGCGACACAATATTTTGGACATGCCACCGATCACAAAGTTCAGTATGAAGCATATTAACAATTGAATTAAAATTCGCCAAAAATTTCCAAAAAAATGCACAATTAATGCCAAAAAAGCAATTAATAATCATAAATAAACAAGCTAACAATACATAACTAGCAAAACAAAATTAACAGTTCTGCTTAAACTAACATCTTATAACCCTAATATAAGTAATTTGTCATCTAATCTGCAACAACAGAAGTCACACTGATGTTACTTTAAGTTGAATTACGCGTATAACAGAGACATTGTAAAATATCTTTTTTTTCCGTAGTAAAGTAAAAGTTTAGTAAAGTTTCGAGTTGATAGTCTTTAGTATAATTATTTACTCAATAATCACGAAGGCAAAACTATTTGTTGGCACGTAATGACCTCATAAAAAATTTTTGTAGAAAAAATGGCACGTTGATGCATAAAGGTTCGCCACCCCTGCACTAGACTTTCAAAAAATCACAAAATAAAATCTCGTTTATGAGTTTAAGATGAGGTAAAATAATTGCACTTTTGTTAAATAAAATGTCAAAAAGTACATTAAAAACGAAGTAGTTTTTTTAACTACATTAACTATTTTAATTTTTCTGGAGAGACAATTAGTAAAATTAATTGTTAACTTGAATCTTATTTTACTCTAGAAGAATATCTTATGCGTTTCTTCAGATTATGTGCTTCAAGTTAGAAAAAAAAACTTTAATTAAACTCTGGAATACTTTACGAATATCTACCGCTACTTAAATAATATATACGCGAAGTCAACCAGGAACTTCTACAGTACTTACAGCTAACAAAAAGGGAAAAAAAATTAAACCTATATACGAGGACTTATAAGAACGAAACATAAAAAAACTTGTTAAGAAAATTAATTCCTAGTTAAAGAAATATGCGCTCAGAAGCGCAAAACAGGTTGTTAAGTAGATTAGATACAGTTGCTTATTTGAAAGAAGCTTTGCGAAAACAATGAGAAACTTAATTAAAATAATCTTTCACTTTACCAAAAGAAGTTTTTTTTCCTAACATTATGTTTTTTTTCTTTTTTAGAGAATCATTGTAAGTATAATAACAAATAATTAAAACCTTGCAGTTATTAATCACACAATATATTTTGTTGTAAAGTTATTTATTTAAATAATAGGGGAGAGCTTTGTAAATTGCAACGAACAGCTTAGCCCTGCCATCAATTGGTAACTAACCAAACTTACCTGATATAGTTGTTCCTTTAGCCATCAAGAGTTAGTGTAGAGTAGCTAGCAACTTTAAAGTGAGATCGGTGAAAGCTAGAAAATAAAAGCTAAAATTTCATCACAAAGTAAATTATTATTATTTGATTTTTTTTTCTCGTTTTTTTCCTTATAGATTAGTATTAAAAATCAGATAGTGTATTGAACTTCTAATTGCGTTCTACTAGTGTGGTTAATTAATTTAATCAACTAACCGCAAACACTTTTACAGGCCATACTTTTGTTTTTTCAATGTGTTGTACCTAGGAACTAAATCACAGTTGTACTTTAGGACGAATACAATATCTTGTTAAAACGGAAACGAACACTTTCCTTTTAATAAATGAAACTATGTATGAAATAAATGAAGAAGAAATAATGTGTAAATTGCCTTCTCCCTCAACATTGAGTCAAAGGCTATTATTCAAGTTCTCTGTGAATTTTAGTGCATATGAAATGCCCGTGGACTAATCTGGTAGATAAAGAAGCCTTTTTCTATTTTTTTCTATGATGTTTATTTGCTATATTTTGTTCATTTTTCATTTAGTACCAACGAACAATACTTTGCACCCAGAAGTACAACACCCTACATTCCAAAGCGCAGCATGGTGTTGCAACTTGGGTAACTTAGCAAGGTTGTGAAAAATTATTTATTACTCTTTTTTTAAATAACATATTTTTAATTTTAAAGTGTTTATCGATTCTTTAAATGGTAAGCAATAATACATTGTATATTTCTTTACATTTTCATATTCACATCCACTTTAATACATAATCTTTACCTAAGTTAAACTGTTTTCAAACTGGTCCAAGGTACAACACCTTCCCCTACCTTGCAGATTTACTATCAGATCTAGGGTCAATCATCTAATAATTCTAAAGAAAATTTCAAGAAGGCTTCAAAAAACCATAAAAAATAACCTTCAATTAACTCCCCTTTAAATTTTTGATGTCACATTTTATGTAAGTTTATTTTAAAAAAAAATTACAAATCGTAAACAGTGCTTATAAATTTAACATAAAAAATAAATAAAGTATTAATTAAAATGAATGAGCAATTTAAGAAAAACGTATAATGCAAATAAATACCATAAGAAATATAAATAAGACATTATTAATCTTTAGTTACAATCTTCACAAATTAAGCAGTATTATGAAATTGTTTTTGATATTCAAAAATCGAAAGAGCCCCAAAACAAATTCTTCCATCTAAGAAAATTCCATTCAATAACAACATTTGTTATTGAAGCATGTTTAAAAACTAAATTACAAGACCACAATTTATAAAGTGAATACAAGATAGTAATTTATAAAATGAAAAATTATTTAACAAGCAAATATTTTGAATAACATCAACCAAAATTAATTAAAACAAATGTCTAAAAATGATGAAAATCTAAACAAATATTAATTAATTAATGAGTATTAAAAAAGGACCAAAAAATAGAAATAATGCTTTATAAAGGAAAAATAATCAAAACTACAAAAAGTTGTTTTGTTTACATGTAGTACACAGTTTCATGAAATCATAAAGACTTCATTTTAGTGCAGCGCAGAACACTTTTTCCAAAAATTTTCTAAACTGTTTAAAAAACTGTTTAAATTGCAAAATTCTTTTTTTTCTCTTCAAAAATTATATTTTTCACTATCTTCTGATATGAATAAGTTACATTGCACATCAATTTTACACGGCTTGGTCGTGCTCATGGTCAGTAAAATTTATTACTCATTATTTACAAGCATTAATTAAAATAAAAATATGCAGGAAGCTCCATAATTTTCGAAAATAAAATATATTTTAAAAATTCTTGACAAAATTACAGGCGCTATAAGGGACGCAAATTTATATTTGAGAGAGGAAAGAAAGAAAACGGAGAGGTAAAAGTCTATAACTTTTCTGAGTGAATAGTGATGTTTTTGATAATTGCCTTACATCTTATCTCAATTTTATATGTAAACATATATTTTGGCATTAAAAATCGTGTCTTCCTCAATCATAATTCGTCAGAATTTATTTATTCTTCCCCAAAATATTATTGCGGGATGTCTATTGAATATATAATTTTGATTCCATTTTTAACAATATTCTAATATGACGAATAATCCAGTGAGACGTTGAACTATAAGTTGGAAGAGATATCACTTCGCAAGCAAGTTCCAATAATTTCGAACGTGTTGCTTAAGACCTGTGAGGCTTCTCATTGATGCCGAAGTGGAAAACATGATTCCTCCGAGCTATGCGATCCCCTAAATAGCTCTAACCTTCCACCGTCAGATTATCATTGATTTAAAAGTTTATAAGACTTTCTAAATCATAAAGCTTTCAGTCATAAAAATGACCTATAATTGCAATTGGAGTGTAGTGGCTTAAATGATAGAGCGATCGCGTCACAATGAGGTATCCCGGGTTCGAATCCTGGCGATGGATAGTCGATACGAATTCCACACTCAGCTCGCACCGACCACAGTGCTGACGAAAAATATCCTCAGTGGTAAACAGATCATGTGTTACAGTCCCCTCGCTGTCAAGCTAAAAGTGGGAGGATTTCGTGGTTTTCCTTTCTATAAAACGCAAATGCTGGTTAGTTCCATCAAAATCCTCCTGGAAGGCAAATTTCTCCTAATACTTGATTTAACAGTTCTCTTGTCTTCTGGATTGGGTTCAAAATTACAAGTTACGCAGTTGAACATTAGTAGTTGTAAACTCAAAATTGAGACGACTGTTCAACGCGGTTATAATATAATTGCACTTGGTATTTGTCGGATTGAAATTCATTTTTTGAATTAAAAAAATAAAGTTTTATTTCCCACTGAAAACCCGGAATTACTTTCTTACAATGTCTAAGGCATATTATATCCTTAATATATAACACTTTATGTAAGTGAGTGAAACATTTATCGTGCTAAAACAGGTTCCCAATGCAAGGTTTAAGAAAAATCTTCTCTAGTTAGAATAGCATTAGCCCTCAGAGATAAATTACTTTTTTTGCATCAAAAAAAAAAAATTATTTTTCTTTTACGAGGAAAACTTCCAGAAAAGGAGACTCGTGAATCTTTCTTATTCCAACATTTTGTTTTGAATAAAATGAAGAAAAGAAAATGTATAGTCAAAGTGTTAAAAAAAATTGGAAAGCTATATAAATTAGAACTTTGATCTTCATTTGACATAGAACTAAGATCGATATAAAGAGACCAAGAGATAGATATAATATAGCGCCAAAGTTTTTTTTTAATTTTATATATATACATATTATATATATATATACTAGTTGATAAAATAAAAAATATTTTTGATAAGTGAGATCATTTGACAAAATGAAAGTGATGTATAGTCTTAGGACATGAAAAATTTAATTTGCAACTTAATAGCTTTTAAAAACATGAAGTTTCTTAGGAAAAAGGTCTAAATCATTAATTAGTATACATTTATAAAAAAAATGCCTTGAAGCCAAAAACTTTGAAATTGCAGAAATTTAAACGTNTTTGATATTAATTTATTCGTGGATATAATTACATTTATTTGATATTTTAATACTTACTGACAATAGATCAGAAGAAACATCAATGTTTGGAGTATCGGGCCATACATTTACATTTGCCCTGTATACATTTGCTCGATATACCCTACACTGATGTTTTTTTGAGGATAAGTGCCACTGCCCGGTATATACCAAGTATCAGGCAAATGTATACCGGACAGTGGCACTTAACCTTAAAAAAACAACAGTGTAGGGTATACCGAGCCACTTAAGGTTAAGTACCACTGTCCGGTACACCCTACACTGATGTTTCTTTAAGGTCAAGTGCCATTGCCCGGTATATATTTTCCCGATACTCCAAACACTGATGTTTCTTCTAATCTATCGTCAGTAAGTATTAAAATACAGAATAAATATATCAAATAAATATAATAATATCAACGAATAAATTAATATAAAATTGGATATAACAAATATTTCAGGCATTCACCAAAGCGACTATGTGATTGTTGACATACACCAGTGAGAGTCCGAGTGTACAAGAATGTAATGAAACATTCGATCTTTCACCTACGTATTTGGTGTTTGTCGACATTCACCGGTGAAAGTCAACAACCACCTATTTTGGTCATTCGCCGTAACATATATATATACTAGTTGCTAAAATAAAAAAACAATTTGATAAGTGAGATCATTTGACAAAATGAAAGTGATGTATAACCTTACGACATGAAAAATTTAATTTACAATTTAATAGTTTTTAAAAATATGAAGTTTCTTAGAAAAAAGGTCTAAATTATTAATTAGTATACATTTATAAAAAAAAAGGCTATGAATCAAAAAACTTTCAAATTGCGGGAATATAGAAGTTTTATTATTATTATTTCAATGCCCACCTGGATTGACATTTCGTCAATTCAGGCTTATTATGGCAGATTTGTTGGCTACTTTTTCACGGGCACCATATTAGATAAGTCACCGTTGCTCCCACAGTAAGGACAGATGGAACAAAAAAACATCCATGCCTTGACCTGGAATCGAACCCATAACCAATCTGATAGAATAAAAAAATTCCGTATTATTGATTTTAACCACATTTATTTGTGCTCATCACGTTATCGTATAGAATTTATGCCAGGGCTGAGACAGCCCCCTAATTATTTTTTTTAATTCTAAAACATTTTTCAGCGTTTAATTTGCCACGATATAATTTATTTCAATTAATCGTATAAATTAATTGCACAAAAGCTATCACATGCAGCTATTTAGGTCTAAACCAACTGCAAAAATCTTAAGATGCTATGTACTAAGACTATAAGACACCATACAGAAATAACAGGAATAAAATTAAAGGTCACGAGGGTATCGCAGAGTTCTAAAAAAGCTAATTCCTCCCCCCTGGGAATTGATAAACTATAAAACAGAGAAATGTATCCACATTTCATCGGATCATGGCCCTGAAAACATCGTCGACATCAAAAAGGAATCCGTTAACTCAAGAAACACCAAAAAGGGATTTGCTGAGATAGAAATGTCTAGTTGAGTAGAAACTTTATGAATAATATAATTATTGCTTACTAAAACCGAAGTATGCTTGTTAAAAACGAGCTAAGATTCAGTCGATTTAGCATTGAACAAATCAAATATTTCTTATGTCCTTGTTAAATCAGACCTTATTGTCAGGGACTACGGCTTTATTTAAATTCTTGAATAATTTATTTTCTTAGATTTTTGGGTCGTGAAACTGATTTTGTTGTTGATTTTGGGTTCCAGCTGAATTCCCACACCAATAGGTTCAAGGTAAACTGGTTAATTTATGAATGTGAAGTTCTCTATATTCAAAATCGTAAAATTTACATTTTTTTAGCTATGAAAGTGACTATAAGTTAAATACCAATGCTTAAAGAAAATTAAACATAAGACGCAAAAATTCTCCATGGTTAGAACAATGGTAATGATTATGAATCGCTTTATCACTTGAAATATTTTGTGTACGGGGTCAGTTGAATTGAGTAGAAATTGCTATTTTTCCACCTTTGGTCATCCGTGATCACAGCATGCAGCTGATGTTGAACATTTCAAAACTATCGAAGAATGATTTTAATTTTTCATTGATTTAAAATTTAACTAATAGCAGCTTCACCTGCTAAAAACTTTTTCAGATAAAGCAGAAACACCAAGCTAAACTCTTTGAACTCAGTAAAGCAAATTTACTGGAAATATTGCTTCTTTTTTTATCAACTTTAAACATTTTTTTTTTCAATAATACATTTAGGAGAAACTCTGGTTTAATATTTATCAACTGTTCTATTCACTTAGCAGTGTTTTATGAAGTTCAACGTGACAACGTCGCTTACTCCTTCAAGAAAGAAAAATGAAAAGAGCAGCAGTTTAAATACCTTACACATGAGATATGCCATCTTGCCATCAAAATTGTCTGTGCAATTCTCTTTAACAGACAAATAATTTAACTCTATAAGTAATCAAACTTTTTTAAAACAATATATATA
>NC_092206.1:95665429-95710839 GCF_043381705.1 Parasteatoda tepidariorum
AAAAAAAAAACTTCACACACAAAACACAGTTTTTGGAGAAATATTTTAATAAATATTTCTTCGAAAAATGTGATTAAATGAAAGGAACACAATGGTGTTAGTTAATTGTAGCAACATGACAGAATGTTTGGAGTAATGCAGTATAGCAATTTTGGACTATAAAAACAATTCGGAGGAACAGCCTTAAACTTAAAATTGTTTCAAAAAATAATAATTTTATGCTTGGAACTAATTAGAAATTATCTTTTTTAATGCTGCATATATATATATATATATGTTGTTGGAGAACCCTTCCGCGGTCTCACTGGACTTATCAACAACCAACTATTCGTTTCGTGGTGATTACAAAGAATAACTATGCAAATACAAAATTAAGCGTTAGATACAATATTTCCTCTGATTTTGAATTTGCATTATTACATATCTGTCAACATTTAAAATTAAATTAGCATCGCACTCCTATCTGTTGACATAGAAATTCCCCGACTCATTGAGAATTCAAATTCAAAACTTGTTTTGTTCTCCACCTTCCAATACAGAATAATTGAGCCGTAACAAAATGTGACCCCTCCGCCCCCATTGGTCAAAAGGTTATTTGAAAACCAATCATGCTAATGAGCTACACTTCATTTTGAAATCGTTGTTCACGGTACAATGAATCATTTGTTTGTCTACATCAAACCACTCTAATGAGAAGTCAAAAGGTAAATTTCAATGAATTTAATTCGTCTCTGCAAAGGAAATTACTCTTCGCTATACGTTAGTGAGGATTCCGTTTTTGGAATCATTATATTATTAGTTTATTGAATTCATCAAAATGGTATAAATATTTATGAAGATAGTTTTGTGTAGTCTGGATATAAAATGAAACATAGCCTTTTATCTAAAATTAATAAACATCCTATCCTAATGATATCAAGCAATTTCTTTTAAAAATTTGGTAAAGTAGAATCGCTAACAGTTTCATTTATGTCACTGCCTAATGCCGAACCGATGAAAAGAATTCATTTTTTAAACATTCTTCCTTAGCAGAATAAATGAAATGTTTGTACTATGGTTGGAATTGTATGCGAAAATGTTTTCTTGTACTCTATGTCCAAATTTCAGGATTCCAGCATAAACGGTTCTAGTATTAGCTTACACAGACTCTTATCCCATTATTATAGATAGATGTAGAACAAAAACATCAATTTGTAAAATAGCAATTTACTAAGTGAGAAACTTTTCGGATTACAGATTAATATATTTTTTTTCTTTTTTGATATACTGCAATAGAGGAAATGATTGAGCAAAATATCAATGCTCACTCTTAACATATCTATACTTTTTTAGAAGAAATGCGTCAGTAAAAATTATTCAATAATAATTCCAGATTTATGTAAGAAACAATTAATATGGGGTAAATTTTTGACGGAAAAGAAATGGTGAGTGGTACAATTATTTAATCGTTACAAGCTTTATTTAGTCGCTACATGGTAGCGCCGACTGTCAATTTTGCCCTATAATGTGACACATTTGGAATAAGCAGAATAGTTTATTTATTTCAAAAAAAAAAAAAAACTTTTAATGTTTTACTCTTGAAACGCAGATATGCACGTTTTTCTGCGCAACCAACATTGAAATCTTTTATTTAAGTTTCTGAAAAATTTCAAAATTATTACAAAAATAATTTAAGGCAATTTAAATTAACTAAAAAATAAATTGTCCCAAAAATATCTGAATCTCTTTATTGGTGATCAAATTGATGCATTGGATAAAAGGCTGGAAAAAAAAACTGAAGGCTGCTTCTCTGTAAAATTGTATTTTTTGAGCTCTGCTCCCCAGTAATTTGACACTGCTGTCTTAAGGCTCCGTCGTCATACAAAATTATTCTCGTTTAGAATAATATAATATTTCTATAACTGCTGTGAGTTGCAACTGCTACTCAAGACTGTTAGGTCAAGTTTAGCCTATCTAGCGCCAGCGATGTCAATACTTATTTTGAAAATGGCACAAAACGTCAATATGGAGAAAAGCCACAGTTTAATGAAAATGAAAAGTGTTTGTGGTCTAATTTTTTAATATTTAAAAACCTACTCCAATGCTGCATTATCTGAGCTGATAAAAATTTACAAAAAAAATGAGAATATGACAGTGATTTTCATAGAGGTAGAAAAATGTTGCTAAAGTTGCGATTTTTAAAAAAATTAAATATCTTTTAAAATATTTAAGTTATTTGTACGTTATAAAGCCCAGATAATTCTTCACAGCAAGATGATACATACAGTTTAAAATCATCGCATTACTTATGTAAGGCACTTTAACTATGGTTTTTTTATTTTCCTTGGAGAAAGTGCTTCGAAAAAACTATAAAATTAGGGAAATTCTTTAAGTTTTGGATCTAACTTTATCAAATAATTGTCCGCGATACTGCGTAATATCATGCAAATTTTTACAAAGCCATTCATTAACTCATTTTTCTTTATTTCTCGATGGAACACATCATTTAACAAAAACTTAATTTCAGTTAAAAAAAATTTTGATTTTTCTGATAGAAAACCTTTGCCGTATTCAATTTTAAAAATAAAATTTCTTGATTTTTCCAGAAAAAGATGAACAAAATTTTTAACCACTTTTTTTTGCTAAATGCAACATTTCGTTTGAAAAATAATTTTTTATTTGAAAACTTATAAAGTTTGAAAACAATTCAGAATTTTCATTTTTTTAAAAAAAAAAAAAAAAAAAAAAAAAGCTCATCACAATTATAAAAATTATGGCTAATGACAAACACTCCGAATTTTGTCCAATGCTGTATGTTCCTATATATTCTATTTTTTTCTGTTGATTTATGTTTTAAAATAATGTCAATATTTAAAAATTTTTATTTACAGATTTTACAATAACATAATCGAACAGAACATACTAATTTTAAGTGCATTTATTTAATATATATATAACGTAGATGCCAACTTGGAAGTTCTATCAATCCAGAATTTTGAAGGTGATAAAAAATAACAAAGGTATAAACACAATTAGTTCAATTTCTGCAGCACTTAAAATTAAGCAGTAAAATTACAAAGGTCATATTAGAATTAAATTACATTGCATATTGCAGTGGCAAAAATTTGTTGTAAATCTAATTTATTAATAACAAAAATAAATTGGTGAATGTACGCAGTTCGCAAAAGCTGAAATAGTTGGAGCAATTTAGTTTACTTGAGTGGGGCACGAAACCTTGTTTGATTATGAAGAAATAAACTGTATATTTCTGGTAAAGAATTTTCTATTGTTGTTGTTAAATAATTAAACTAGACATTTTAAATTGTACAATTTTAATTAAAATGTATTAAATATGGTTATCACAGCTCTATATGCACAATTGTTAAAACATTTCTAAATTTTCATCCATATTTTTCGGTAAGTCTACCGTGTTTCTTTTAGATATATTGAATATTAGATATTTCTCATCAAATAAAATTTTCAGATAAAGTTGTTGCTATCCAAGTTAAACTAAACATTGGACAGATTATAGTGAATCTTACGAAAAGATATCAAGCCACATTTATTAGTTATTTTGAGTGCTGTACATGTACATTCGAATAAAGAGAGTCAAAAGTATATGAGCAACAGTTAACTGCATTATTTGTATGAAAGTTTTCAACACTGGCATTAAGTGAGGTAGCGTGGCCGAGTGGTCTAAGGCGCTGGTTTTAGGCACCAGTCTTTCGAGGCGTGGGTTCGAATCCCACCGCTGCCAAAATTGTATTTTTGATTACTAAACATTTTGCAAAAAAGATATAATTATGGAAAAAAAGTTCAAGTGCTTTAGAATAAATAAAGGATTTATCTTAGAGTATAATTTTCTTAATAAAAAGATCTGATTTGATTTTGTTGTTGTTAATTTACGTCGCACTAGAGCTACACGATGGGCTATTTGTGACGGTCTGGGAAACATCCCTGAGGATGATCCTAAGACAAGCCATCACAATTTTGATCCTCTACAGAGGGGATGGCACCCCCGCTTCGGTAGCCCAACGACCTGCACGCGAAGTCGAGCACTTTACGGTAGAACAGTTTAACGAGGACCCATACCGCACACCCTCGGTCCCTATGCAGACTGATCCAAGTGGTTTCCCACCCGCACACTGTCCGCAGCCAGTGATGCTTGACTTCAGTGATCTTCTTGGAACCGTGTCCTAACGATCAGTCCACTGCGGGACAGATCTGATTTGAAGTCGTTCTTTCATACACTGAAAATTGAATAAAGAGAGGAAATAGGCATGTGTCGGGCTTTAAGGCGAACGGTTTAAGGCGCTGGTTTAATATAGTTTGTCATATGCTGTACTATTCTCTTTTGAATTTCCTGGTTAAATCTCGTTTGCCATGCATCATCCTCCCTTACTAAATCAAAAATATCTCAAGGTTTCTCACAACCAGGTATTCTGTTTTTGAACAAAGGTTCAAATTTCAAACCTAATAGATACCCATTAGACTCATAACATTTTTAAACTCCCTAAATTACTTTATCTGTGTTATTGCTTTAAAATTTCTGCAGGGGAAAAAAAGTAACAAAATAAAAAAAAATCTGTAGTTACCTGCTGTTACAAGGAGTTAATTATTTTACAATGAGTTTAATTATTGAAAATGGTGCATATTTCTATATGCACCATTTTCAATAATTAAACTCATTGAAACTAGAAATTAATTTATAAATGTTAAAAATAGTCATCAGATTAATTAATCAAAAAGTATGAAAATTAAAAATATTTACATTAATTCACCTGATCAAAATATAAATGAAACAAAATATAAACTTAGCCGTAATTTTTTTTTTGCAGGAACCCAGTGTATCTTTCATAATGAGTCAACTCATCAACTGTGCTAAGCTAACATAATAAACTAATAATGATTCTTCATAAGTAAAATACAAAAACGAACTAAAGGATATAAAACAATCTATTAATCATAAGGATGAGAGAATGGAATAACGAAATGTTTTACTAATTTACCACTTAAATCCATGGATCATGAAGATTCTGGTTTAGTAAACAAAATTTAATCTTATAATAAAAATAAAATATGGCAACACCTATGAATGAACTTTCAAATCATAATAATTTAATATAGAACGTGTTTTAAAAATATTAATTATTCAAGAATATTAGTTATCAAATATTTCGATTCCCTTTATTTATTCAAAAGAAGAAAAAAAGTCAAGACAATTATTAACTAACTCATGCCCATTATTTTATCAGTCAAAATAAGGATTCAAAATCCACTAATTATAAGATATTACGTTAACACACGCCCAATGATTCTTTTAAGCAAAAAGAAACCTTTCAAAAATTATAAATTCAAAGTATTCAATAATTAACATCTAATTTTGTTACCAGCAAAAGTTTGCCCAAAATTATGAATAAAAAATAAATCATCTGGTTAGTTCAAGGCATGCAAAATCTAATTTCAATATGAAATTTAATGTAACCAATATCCAATCATATTCTCCCAAATATAATAAAAACATAAAATATTATAAAAATCCGAAGTGAAATATGAACCCTACATACAAAGTATGATAAAAATCAAATCCTAATGAGAAATATCTAAAGAAAGGAAACTAGAACTGTACTTTAATCACCTAAAAAAGAATCATTCATTTGTGTAACCAGAATTCAATAAACAACTTTAATCGATTTTAAATAATTAATATAAAGGAATTTAAATTAAGTATCTAAGATTAAACAAAATTTATAGAAAAAAATATTTGAGCATGAAGGCTGATGTCTCCTTAAGAAATAAAAAGGTATCTACTCGTCCGTTATCTCTTATCCGTATTCACCAACACAGATTACCTCCGGGTAATCTATGAGTAAGAGTAAAATCACGAGTTAAGTGCGAAACGTTATTCTCCAGCCGAAATTTCGCCAAGCTCGCAGATTTCATCAACAGTTCTGACTCTCCGGGTAACCCTCCGTTTTTGCCGTGTTATCGGAGGGTAACCTATTGACGAGGTGCTTGTAAACAAAAAAGATGGAGGATTCTATCGCTGCGTTTGAGCTTGAAACTGTTGAAAGAAGGGAAAGATATGTCCCAACTATCAGAAATAATGACCTAAGAAGAGTTAGATGAAATAGACTTTTTTGAAAGATATCGTTTCTTAAAACCTCTTCACTTAAATTAGCGATACTCACGCTAATTTGTTTATGCACGTGTTTATATTATATACAAAGTCACATGGTTTTACCTTGCCCAATCAAAGGCCTCGTTATATTTCCTGCAAGAGTTAAACTCGAGTTGTGAAATCCTCTGTTGAAAACGGTTGAAGAATAAAAAGCGAGGGTTAATCCTAAAGTAACTCTCTTCTAGGCCCACTCCGATGCAACTACATCATGATTTCCAACTTCATATGGAGAGGTAAAAGGCCCCTTCGGGGCCTAAACGCCTCGACAAATTTGCTACGACGACGACGACCGTGGATATTCCGATCCCCGAGTTACTCTTGAATTTAACTCGGCGTGGTGAATACGGGTGTAAGTGGAGTGTTGGAAGATACATTAGCATTAGATCCTGCAGTGTTTCCCAAAGTACATGTTCTAAGGCAAAATAACTTGCAACAAACGAAAATTTCAAATTTTTTTTATTTAAAAGCAAAGCTAGCCATGAAAATTTACGATTAAGTATTTTTCTATTGGCTATTTTTTCAAAGTTAACAGTTAATAATTAGTGGTGTCACCAGCCAGTTGTGATGTTTAACTTTGGTGAATGTTTTTATAGTAAAAAATACATTTATTTTTTATTAGGGGTACACAGCGTTACAAATAATTTAGAAAGGGTACACAAAAGTCATAAGTTTAGGAAACACTGCTGTATAGGATTACTTTCTATTTCAAAGGACAAAATGTAACTTTACATTTGACCTAAAAGAATGACATATAGGATGTACTGGAACAAATTCAACGTTTATGTAAAAACAACTGTACAAGAAAAAGAGAGCAGAAATGAAAGGATTATTCTAGTCTTTTTGATTATAAAATGAAAGCGAATACTCTACACTGGGGCTGCACAACCTTTTTGAGTGAAGAAACACTTCCACAGCAGGTTGACTATCTGTCGAGTCGCAAAGTCCTCCACGTTCCCATAACAAATCAATACTTCTGGGGGAACTGGATTGGAGATCAATCGTTCTCTGATCCAGGTCAAAAATTACCATCTGTGGATGAATGAATGGGTCCGCCCTATAAACGGGTATGACGTGTGTGGGGCTGAAGACGAATTCTTGACCGTAGATGGCGCCACTGTAAAACAAGAAACGCACCCTCTGCCTTAAAATTGCTCGGTTTCACCAAGCAGGCTTGCTAATGTGGCAAGTGGCATTAGAAACAACAACAGGGGTGCACATGTATTTAGGAATGTGGACGGCAAATGTTGTAATATTTACTTAAACATTAGCATTCGAATTTTTTTCATCAATAAACTAGTAATATATTTGTAGAAAATTAAAAGCGTTCAATCATTCGAATTCATTCAAAAACTAATACTTTTTAAAAATAAAAAAAATTCCTTCTTTATCATATCAAAAATAGATTTATCAAAATAAATAAACATTGGAGAAAAGTAATGCTTTTTTTATCATATGAAGCAATACACAAAAAATTATTTTAAAAGTAAATTCGAATGAAAAAAAAAAAACTGCAATGCTCACAGAAGGAAAGTAGGACAAAATTTAGTACATAAGTAACATAAATTCAAACGAAATATTTCAATTGAAGAAAATTTATAAGGTTTAAACAAAAGCCTAAAATGAAAACAAAACTGTTATAGTTTTAAAAAAAATTTAATACTTATTTGGTAATGTACTATATTATTTCTTTTAATTGATTATTAGATTTTTTTTATATAGTAAAATTTTTTTTTTTTTACCGAAAAAAGATCACTTAAGCAACAAAAAAATTGCAATCAAAATCACAAACAGTGAGCAGTTTAAAAATTCACGTTTTCTGCCACTTCAGGTAGCAATAAAATTACTTTAAAACTTTCTTTTGAAAATTAAGATTGATCTGTTTTGCGTTTGTATATAATCTTAAGTTTTTATGAAAGCGCTGCATTTTCAAAAGCATATCTGAAAGTCCTTATATTTTAGCGTTTTTTATGAATACGTTTTTCCAGAAAATATTACTCCTCACATTGAAATTTGGGTTTCAGTGTTGCTATGCTGCTAAAAATTGTTGCTGTTTGGCCCCGAATTTACGGTATTCAACCGATTTTTTTAGCCGAACATTCGGTATTCGACCAAATCACATTCGTTGCCAAAAAAAAAAAACGAAGGAAGAATAACTAGGATTTACTATAAAATGGTATCGAAATAGTGTATCAAAAAGTGACTATTTAAATGCGAGATTAGAAATTCGCGTGTCCTAATAATATCGTAGTTAAATAACGTGATTGTAAAAATCACGAGGAAAAGTATAGCAATAGTTTTAAAAAAAATCTCTTAAATGCTGTACACATGCTGAACTCAGCACGAATAAAGCGTGTCATAAGTGCAATTTAAAATTCGCATGTCCTAATGAAATTATCGGAAATTTTTATACCACATGGAAATGCATGCCAATAACTGCTAAAAAAATGGTTCAAAAAAAGAAAGAAATAATATCAAAAAAATAAAATAAATAAAAGAAAAAAATCACCTAGATTTACGACGAAATCGGCACAAATAAAGTGCGCCAAAAAATTATTATTTAAATGGATGATCTGAAACTGGCTTATCATAATAATATCATAATAAAAATTTGGGATTTTAGAATTCACGTTAAGCGCAAATAACTACTTAAAATAATCAGTTATATTTACGCTAAAATCGGCTTTAAGAAAGCGGGTTAAACATACATTTACTATAGAATCTGTAAAAAATTGAGCGTGTTGAAACGTGATGACTCAAAAGTGTGATTAAAATTTTCAGACATTTTTTTATTGTGTTAAGAAGATTTTGCGGGCCACACTTCAGTAGTCGGTGGGTCGCAGGTTGTCTACTCTACACAAAATAATTACCCTGCTGAAGTAGTTCTAATAGATGAAAAGTAATAGTGAGTTCTAACAGATGAAAAGAAACACTGCACATAGAAAAAAATATCTATAATTTAATTAATATAAACATATAAAAAAATCAATACTAATCATATATTCTCTTGTAACAAAATACATCTGTATATCAAAAAAGAAAAATCACCCAAAATATCTAAATTTGTACATCAACAAAAACAAAAAATTGTTGTAATTGCTCATATATAGTATAAAAATTCACAACATAAAAATATTACATCTGATATCTATTGTGACTATGAAATGACTTAAACATTTCTGATAATGTATAAGTAATAAATCATTCACAATAAGCATAAAATACTGAATGACTTAAAAGAAAATGACTCATAAACTGGAACAGCATTTCCTCTTCTTTGGACTATCTTCAGTGAGGCGGATTTCATGAGTAGGTTTACCGGTGGAAATCACTTTCGGTAATCTATTGGCTAAAAACAAAGATTAAACCGTTAGGCATGCTAGAAGAATTAACGTGTGTGTAAAAAAATAAACGCACAAGAAAAACTGATGCATCAAACAGGATATGTATGTACATGTGTATATATATNTATTACACTATATTACAATAAAGGTAGAGACACTTTCAGTTTTGCATGTATTTTTAAATTTCTCAAGAAATACTTAAAGGACTATTTTGTAACTTAAGAAGTGTTTCAAGCTATTTTAGGAGTTCAAGTAATTTTTCAAACTTAGCAATGAAGTTTAAAGCTGTCAGAGATTGGAGAGACGGACAATAAATTACAAAAGAAAACAAGCACTCTTGAGCACCCTATGCCAAAAAACAAGCAAGAAGTTTGTACTTGTATCAATTACTTTAGTTTTTATTTGCAATAACTGTATAAAATTTTGTAAATCTAGCTTAAAATTTTATGGAGATGAGAACATTTTTATAAGAAAACTAATTTTTTTGTCATATGTTTTTTTGTTATAACTTTAAAAGTATTTAGTAAAATTAAATTTTTAGAAAAATTCAAATATAATTACAAAATTATTGGGATAAAATTAGAAAATATGTACCTATTTTAATAGTTATAAAGATTATAGACTATGAAATCTCTACACAAGTTATAGTAATTCAAATCTAAGGGGCTGCTGAAATATTTCGAAAGTACATTTTTGGCAATTTCGGTCCACCCCCCGCACCTACTTCAAAGAAAGTCGTAACATCCTTTTTGCTTTAACATCAAGTGCAGTAATCTAATTTTAGGATTAAATTCAAATAAAAGCTTCAACTTTGCACAAAACAAAAGCTTTAATACATTTAATATTTTTTATAGAATATTCATTAGGAATCTTTTCTGCATATCTTTTGTGGCTAAATATCCTTAACTTTAAAACTCATAGAAGAAATTTCCTAAAAGTAACTTTCCTTTCAAATAAAACTTTTATAAATTACTTAAAATTTTTCATCCAAATCCATTACAATTCTTTGTTTTCTCCTTTAAAAAAAGACATGAAAATAAGATGATCTTACAATTCTTTGTTTTCTACTTTAAAAAAAGAAATGAAAATAAGCTGATCTTAATATTTTATGAAGGCACCGCTCTTACATCTTTTATATAGAATTAGATTCTCAATATTTGACACATTATTGCTAACAATAAAACCTTAAAATTATTCGAATACAAAATCGAATTTGTGTTTGATCTGCATTAACAGTGTGAAGTTATGCAAACGTGTAAGTTTTTTTCTTTGTTTTATTACTTTTATTTTCTTAACATCACTATGTGAATCAAAAAAAATGATGTAAATAGTAAAAATAAAAAAAAGAAAGGAAGAAAGAAAAGAGAACAAACATCATGATAGGAAAATAAAATCTGATAAGTCCATTTTATTGGGAAATTTTATAAAATACTCCACCAATCTCCAAAAAACTCAGCGCTACCACTGATGTTTGGTTTCGAATGGGAGTGTAGCTACGCACACTCCAACAATGAGAAATTCATATAAAATATCCTGTTATTCCCTCAAAACTGATCACTGAAGCTTAGTCTCAATTGAATTAAATCTTAGAATTGAAAAGGAGTCATGTTGGTGCCCATTTCATCAAGTGAAAAGACTGAGGGAATATGAGAAAAACAAGAGAATAAAAAGATATCAAATCACCCTAACACACACATGTAGCATATTTGTGGCATAGGCTTCAATTCCAGGGTTAGAGTATTTTTTAATATTTTTTTTTACACTGTAAACAAATCAGGTTATTATTTTTAAATTATGGCCTTTATAAGGCTAATTCTTAGTTTTTTTTAAAGATTTTAAATAAGGATGTTGACATCAAAATCAGGATGTTAAATTAAATAGTAATTTTCAAAAAGCCAAACTTGATTCTTTTTGTCTAAATTAATTTTATAATTTAAGATACAGTTTAGACAGACAACTAAAAGATTTTAAGAAAAAAGAAAGATATACTAAATGTGAAAAAAATGAGTTTTTATTAAATGTGATTTCTTTATTTCATTTTTATGCAACCTGTACTCAAGCAAAATTGTATGTAATTCTTTTAAATTTATTCTACAGATGGTAAAAAGCTTAGAATAACTAAAGATGATTACAGCAAACACATAAAAGATGATTACAGCAAACACAAATATGTGGCCAATAGCATTAAAACTCTTAACTGAGAATTTAAGGGCCCAATTTCTGAATTTGTGTTGTTTAAAGCAATTTCAAAATAGTATAATTGTAAATATCTTGAATTTACATTGACCCCTTATTTTACATATAAGTTTAAAAAAAAGGATAAAAATCACAGGTTTAAAGAAAAAAAATTTGCTTTGTTACGGTAGAATTTAGCAATTATGGTTTTTTGATGTAAAATTTTTACAAATTAAAATTCAGAAAGAAGAAAAATACCTTACATTTTCAATTAATAATCAAGAAAACATACTAAAACTATATAAAAATTTAAAGTACACGAAAGAAAAAAAAACATTTCGATAAAGTACCACACCTTGCAGACTAAGAAGTATAGAACACAATTAATAGTTACTTTTAGTAGGAGGGCAACTAAGACTAACAAGCAGTGATTGAAAAATTGTCTGCTAGTTGCCCTCCGATCACTTTTTTCATCAAAAGTGCACCTAATGAGCATTTTATAAATTTTTTTAAAAATTCATAGGGAATCATTATGAACATTTTATGACATTCTGAAAGTTGTTTTATTTAAAATTTGTTTTTTGCAATTTTTGCAATGTTTATCATATTTTGAATACTAAATTACTAAATTATAATACTAATTTATTTTAATTGCATAAATCTACAAAATTTTGAAAACGTTGTTACATATTTTTAAAGTGGCTTTTTACAAATGCTACAACGAACCACTGACAAGTAACAAAATTTCCTACTTTTGCCTCCTATCAAGAAGTTAATTTTCACAGTTTGTGAATAACTAAGTAGTGATGTTAGAAATAGAGCAAAAACTAGAGTGAATTCTGTAAAAATCAGTAGTTTTTAATAATCTACAAAATTTTTAATACATTTTTCCTTGCCTTTCAATAAAAAAATTTTATTAACAAAAATAAATAGTAACAAATTTATCTAAAGATAGATACTAACACTAGATAGATTTTAATATAGACATAAACTAGTTTTTCTTTCAAAGATATTTTGTTCTCCAAAAAATAAGCAGATAGGAGGAAATATTTTCCCCAAAACTATAGCAACAATAAAACTATGGAAGTTAAAATGAGTCTGGAAAAATCTGTTTGATATTATGTCAATTTTGATGCACTAAGGTATAAAACTTTTATTTCATTTCTTAATTAACTAAAAGTAAAAAAAATATATATATATTAATCAGCAGTAATTTAAAAGTTGGTTTAAACTCAGCATTTTTTTTATTTTCTTTAAATAATAACATAATTAAAAAGCTACGCAGATAGAAGTTATAAGTGTAGCTGTAAGGAATCAAGTTTTCTTAATCTACAAAGTATAAAGTTTTTATAAATTTAAAGCATATAAATATCATTACTTTTTTTCATCAAGCTCTCTAAGCATTTGTCAAGGCTTTTTTTCCTTTTAACTTTTAAGCAGTATAAAACCCAGCTTTCTCCAGATATAAACATTTATGCAAGTTGTGTCATAATTCCCTCCGGGAATTGTAAGGTTTAAAACAAACAAAATATTACCAATATATCAACACATTTTACTTTACCTGATAAAAAAAAACATTAAAAATTTTAATAAGTGAAACTTTGGTGATATGGCTGATTTAAAATTCTTGCTACACTTGCTATAACATGTCACGATCAGAGAGAGTGACTGTGGTTCTGATCCTTTGTCATTGTTCTGTCAAATCAAGTGGCATAAAGGAACGAATCACAAAATCTTAGTCCCCCCCCCACAAAAATCATAGAGAGTCATGCGTGAAGAGCGCGGTAGTCATGGAAGAAGATGATAGTTGTTGCCTGTCCAACATTCAATCCAGCAACATGGGAACTCGGTATTTAGGAAATCATGGTAATTTGTCAGATAATGGATGGTGTCTCCTATCTTGTTAAATAAGGAAAAACGCATAATCTTCCTGTAATTGGCATTAAACATAATAGCATCATATCAAGGATTAACTACACCATTAACTGCAAACTGACGTAAGACTTGAAGTCTTCTGCTATATTAAAGTTTCACACATTGAAAATGTGTGGAAAAAAACTTGCAATGTTTCTTTATTATGTAAAGCAAAATGTGTTGATGTATTGGTAATAACCGACCAAACCATGAAAAGATTTGAAACACACCCTGAATGTATTCAAACATTTTTGTATTACTCTGTTATCAAAGAGAATTGCTATTTATTTGCTCGCATGATTACTATTTTTTTTAAAAAAGCATTATATATCTCATCGAAGCAAACTTAAAACATATTTCACACAGAAAAGTGCTTTTACTTTATTTGCTAGAGCAAAAAAAAAAATAGTAAAAAATCATTTCATTCAAAAAATTTTAAAAAACAAAGCATTCTAACAAAAAAAAAATAGCATGGTACAGCAACTTAATTTACTAAGTGTAAATAACCATCATATTATCAAGCATAAAAAATCATTACACAATCTAAAGATATTTTGATTAAGTTTAACTAAAAAGATATAGCCATAGAATCATATTATTTTATCAGAGTAACATTGAAATATTCTCAACAATGATAATTACCAATTTCTTTAAAAAGTTCGTGAATGTTCACAGCAGTTAAAGCACTGGTTTCTACAAAGGCAGCATTAACAGACCTTGCATATTCTTTGGCTTCTGCAACAAAATGATACAATATAAAGAATTAAATACAAGTTTGAATTAAATATTTTAAGAGATTAAAACTTAAAAACATTATTTTCCAAACATTTTAGGTGATGACTGATAAAACCTAAAATGCATAAATAACTTCCTAGATTTTTCAAAAGTGTGATGAATTTTTATCCCTTCCAAGATTTACTACTTATTACTTCCAAGATTTTATTATGAAGCCACTGCATAATCATGACAAAAAGAAATTTAATATGTAAACAAGTGCTAGAAAGAATAGTACAGTAGAAATTTTTAAAAAGATTTTAAGCAATTATTATTTAAAAAAATGCGATCACCTGAATGAAAATTTCAAAAATTCATATATCATAAAAATTGGCCCAAAAGGAAAAGATTAAAAACAGTGATATTTAAAAGAATAATTATTGTAAACAAATATATTTCCCTGGAGTTGCGAGAGATGGCTTAAGCTGTCTGACAGCAGTTGGGTCTGTTCGAAAATTGATCACAGCAATTAAATAGGAAGACCTCTAGAAAAGAAATCTTGAGCAAAGTAACATCCTGGCTTGATGAGCGAGATTATCAACCTCTTGTGCGGCAATTCATAGTGCAGGTATAAGTCAAACATTGCATCAAAATTTCAAATCTGATGTCTCAAATCTTCCTCATCCCATGTAACTCATATTTAGCACCAAGTGATTATTACCAAAATTGAAAAAACGATTATCTAGCATCTGCAACATCACCAGAGCAAAGCCCAACGCTTGGTCTCATCACTTCAGGATCCCTAATTTACTGTTTATTCATTATTTTACAATTATTTAAAGAAACAGATAATTTCAGACATTGTGTAACTATTATAGAATATTGACTAACGGCATTTAAGATCCATGAGAGCTGACCACCCAAAACAGCGACCCAACAGAAGAAGCGTGGCCAATTACATACCCTGAAAACATATCTGAATAAACAAATACATTGCATGAGATAATATAGAAAAAATGCTATCATGATGCAAGAAAATTAATGGGAAGTTGGAAAAATTATATACATGGGGGATTTATTTTTGGAACACAATTTGCATTTGAGGAATTTTCAGTATCAACTATAAATGATTTTCAATAACAGTTGTCAATAATGACTTGATCTAAAATTGGCAGTGATTATGCATATGCACATATGATTGATGTTACATGATGATAGACCATAATCAGGATATGCCATTTTGTTCATATAGATGCATTAAATAAAATATGGTTTGTTAGTAGATATTACTAGTAGATATAAGATTATTAAGCCGTTACACATACAGTTCGTAAAAACTTGATATAATTTAATAATACGAATGGTAATAATAAATTAAAAATTTATTTAACATTCAGGGGTAATTGTAAGCACAACTCAAAAATCCTGAAAATTTTTTGAGTGAAATCATTAATGATGCATTTCAAAAAATTAATGTCTTTATAAATTTAAGTCATTGATATTTTCAAAATATGAAATTCTAAATAAATTATATGCAGCATAATTTAAATTAATAATTTACTAATAATAAGTTTACATGTTAATAAGTTTACTTTCATCTCTAATCACATTTATTATTCTACCATAAAAAATATTTACAAATGAAAAGTATGCCAAGTATAAATTCTAGTTCTAATATTTCTAAATTAATTATACAAAAATTTTACATAATATACATAAATGTAATCAATGATTTCTTGAAACTTTTGGACTTTGGATTTCTGGAAACTTCTGGATCGCAATTAGCAAAAAATCCGGAAATCAGGATTTTTTCCTCAGCACAATCATCACGAAACATTGAATAAAACTCATTTCAGTACAATTTAATAAAATAAATGGATGTTAAGTTCAAAACCTAATTAGTAAACCATAAAGCAAATGCTATCATTGAACAGCAAGGGATATCAAAACAGAAGTTTGGGTACCTTTGTAAGTAACTTCTCTCCTTCCTTCTAAATCTGCTTTGTTGCCGGCTATAGCCATAATTACATTTGAGGATCCATGCAGTTGTAACTCTCTGATCCATCCTTTGACTGACTGGAATGTCCCCTGAAAATAAAAGTAACAATCATTAAAATATAATAAAATAGAAGTAACAATCATTAAAATAAAATAAAATAGAAGTAACAATCATTAAAATAAAATAAAACAGAAGTAACAATCATTAAATTGAGGGCAAAATCTTTATTTCTTTTATTAGGGTTAACTAAATTAAAAAGCACAACACACACCGACAATACATATATAAATAAATAAATTATATTAAACTATTTCAACAATAAAGTCTAAAATATACAACAGTGAATTTTCATTGCATCCCTTTGTCATTTTAATGAGACTCTTGCGTAAAGAATACAACAATTTTGAAATAATTTTTTTTCTTCTAAAGACTTACTTTCAGAGATAATTTGAAACAATACTTTTTTTCCCATCTGTGTAATCATTCCTATATACAGAAAAGATAAATTTCTTTTCTACATATACAGTAAAACCCCGCTTAACGCTGTTTTGGTTTAGCGCTCTTTTACTTCAACCCGGGGATTCTCTGAAATTGTGAGCGTTGACTCCCCCAAATATGTACATAACATATCCGAAACAGTGTAGTTGTGTGTCATGTTTGGTGCGGTGCTGTAAGGACAAATTTTTATCATTTGAAACATTTGTTGACATTATTGTAAGTACAAATAAATTTATATAATACTATAATGATTAATACAGGGACAAATATTATGATCTTTAGTTTTAATCATGGGGGATAATGAAAAACAAGAAAAGAAAGCAACCAGAAAAAGCATTTCACTGGAAACTAAAATGCAAGTGATTAGAAGATCAGATTCTGGTGAACGTCAATCTCAAATTAATGCTGCATTGAATTTGGCAACTTCAACAATAAGGACAATTCTTAAGAATAAAGAAAAAATTCTGTCATCGGCAACTGTAACTACGTCAAGCTTTGCAACTAGAATTACCCGTTCTAGAAATAACATTATAGAGGAAATGGAAAAATGATTGTCTATATGGATTGACCAAGAAATTGAACGCAATATGCCATTAAGTCAATCTATCATAATGGAAAAAGCTAGAAGAATTTTTAATTACATTCAGGTTTAGGCAAGTGACATAAGTGAAACTTTCGTTGTTAGTCGAGGATGGTTTAATAGATTTAAACATCGGAATAATCTTCACAACATAAAGATTACAGGAGAAGCAGCAAGTGGCGATACGAAAGCGGCGGCTGAATTCCCAGTGATATTAAAAACAATAATTGAACAAGGAAACTATCCTCCAGAATTGGTTTTTAAAAATGTTGATGAAACAAGCCTGTTTTGGAAAAGAATACCAAAACGAACATTTCTATCCTATGAAGAGAATTTAGCACCAGGATTTAAAGCCATAAAAGATGGCTTAACACTTCTACTGGGTGGTAACGCAAGCAGAGATTTCAAATTAAAACCACTGTACTAGTTTAACACTCCAAAAATCCAAGCAATGAAAGGCATATCTAAATCAACTTTACCTGTAATTTGGGAGTCTAATAAAAAATCATGGATAAGTATGAAAATTTTCCAGGATTGGTTCCTTGAACATGCCTGCCCGTCTGTTAAACGTTATTGCAAAATTAAAAAAACTTGAACAAAGAGCACCACTATTAATTGATAATGCTCCAAGCCAACTAACAAATTTATCAGATTTAACAACATGCATTCCAGTCGAAGTGGTTTTTTTTTTTGCACCCTAATACAACTGCTTTAATCCAACCAATGAACCAAGGAATTATATCCAATTTTAAGGCTTATTACTTGCGGCTAACATTAAAACAGATGCTTGACAAAATAGACGGGGAAGAGAAGCAATCAATAAGAGAATTTTGGAAAAACTACAATATCATGAATGCTGTAGAAAACACAAACCTTTCTTGGAATGAGATAACAGAAAGATCTTTGAAAGGAGTATGGAAGAACATTTGGCCAGATTTAAGTAAGAGCGAAGACATTGGACACTCTGTCGATATGGATGAAATAGTGGAAGAAATAGTGGAATTAGCAAAACAAACCAATTTAGATGAGGTAAATGTGGAAGTTGAGAAGAAATAGTTCAAGAAACAGCAGCTAGTCTTTCTAATGATGAGCTCAAGGAGTTAACTGAGCAAGAAGAGAACAAAAATATTGATAGCAGTGATTTCGAAGAAGAGCAAAAAGAACTTTCGATGGCGTTTGTGAAAAGGAGTTTGACCACTATAACTGAAATTATGGACCAATTTGTTGAAAATGATCCAAATTTTGACAGGACTTNAAAAAAAAAAAACTTAAAATATGCTATTGTTAACAATTCGGTTAAAATTACGATAAATTGAAATTAATTTAGTTAAATTTTCGCGAAAAATTTATCAATTCACCTAGCTCAAAATAAGCGTTAAAAATATTGATATATAAGCGTTAATAATGCGTAAATAAAGCTCAAAATAAGCGTTAATAATACGTAAATAGTATGGATAAAATACGTTTGTATTTTGGTTAAAATAACGTAAAATGTACGTTATTTTAATAAAAATAAGCGTTAAAAACACGTAAATATTCTTGGTGAAAATAACGAATTTATAGAACCAAAAATATACGTAAATAGTTTGGTGAAAAAAACGTAAAAAATACGTTAAAAATTGGTTACGAAATTCACCTTAGTCAAAATAACGGCAAAAATCCGTCATTTTTACGTTAAAAACAGCCCAAATATAAACGCTTTTTTACCTAATTCGAGACTACCACTCGAAACGGAAATAAAACGTTTTAAATAAACGTTTTTTTGCTCTAAACCTTGTGGCATTTTAACGTTATTTTCACGTAATTAATACTTATCTCTGCTGCATGGGTCAGGATTTTTTCCAAAGCACAATCATCTCTGATCATTGAATAAAACTCTTTTCAGTACATTTTAATAAAATAAATGGATGTTAAGTTCAAAACCTAATTAGTAAACTATAAAGCAAATGCTATCATTGAACAGCAAGGGACATAAAAAAAGAAAACAGATGTTTGGGTACCTTTGTAAGTAACCTCTCTCCTTCCTTCTAAATCTGCTTTGTTGCCAGCAATGGCCATAATTACATTTGAGGATCCATGCAGTTGCAACTCTCTGATCCATCCTTTGACTGACTGGAATGTCCCCTGAAAATAGAAGTAGCAATCATTAAAATAAAATAAAATAGAAGTAACAATCATTAAAATAAAATAAAATAGAAGTAACAATCATTAAAATAGAAGTAACAATCATTAAAATAGAAGTAACAATCATTAAAATAAAACAGAAGGAACAATCATTAAATTAGGGGCAAAATCTTTATTTCTTTTACTACAGGGTTAACTGAATTAAAAAGCACAACACACACCTAAAATACATATATATATATAACTAAATTATATTCAACTATTTCAACAATAAAGGCTAAAATATACAACAGTGAATTTTTATTGCATCCCTTTGTCACTTTAATGAGACTTTCGTGTTAAGAACACAGCAACTTTGAAAAAAAAAAATTTCTCACTTTTAGAGATAGTTTAAAATTTGAAACAAAACTTTTTCCCATCTGTGTAATCATTTCTATATACAGAAGAGATAAATTTCTTTTCTACATATATGTGTATAGAAACAGAAGGAAAAAAAATCAGTTTGAGTTTAACTGCATTAAAATTTGCAATAAAACTATGCAGTTATTAAAATTCTCTCTGTTTTTTTTAAATCTATTATTATTTAAAAAAAGAGACTTATTTCCAATTCTTACAAGAATTGGGTTTACTCATATTTAAAACAAACATGAGATTAAGTTAATAAGTTGAATTTCTAAAGATGATGATTCCTCCAAATTATTTTCTTACTTTTTATAATTAAGTTAATATGTTTTCATTGTGAAAATGATACGGTAATTAAAGTTAAATTTTTTATAAATCAGTTACCAATTTTACAATTTAGGTTGCATATAATTGTAAGACTTAAAAATTTACCAAATAATGAAATTAAAAAAAAAAAAAGAAAACTACCATCAGCAATAACAAAACATTTTAACTCCAATGACATGTACATTAAAATAGCAATTAAATTATTCAAATATTTACTAACTCCTTCAAAAAATGAGAATTTTTGAGTAAAATAAATTAACAAAAAAAATCATGATTTGCTTAAAATCTTTTACTTCTATTCAGTATAACTGTGTAAGAATTTGGATAAAAATTAGAACAAAAGATTGAATAACTCCTAAAAAGATAATACAAAAAGGCAAATCATGAGGTATTTTTTTATTCATTTTTAATTAGAAATTAATTTTATAACTGTTTCAAGGAAATTTGACACATTTTAATTTTAAAATTTTGAATACTTTAGAGAATTTTTAACAAAGCTGCTTACTCTGAATTAAAAATAACATAAACTTCTGAAATTGTAAAAAAGGCATACCTGCCAACTGCTCAGGATTTTCCAGAAGATTTAATTTCTATATTTAATGTGGTAGCAAGGTTTTGGAATCCATGCTTGATTTAAGTAATACAAGTATTAGATAAATTTCTTCATTTATAATAATATTTAATTAAAATACAATTTTAACTAATAAGTATAAGTTTTACATAGTTAGTATAATATTACATAGCTGATTAATTATATTTATATTATATTTGTATGATATCTGAATCGTAATTGTAATCTTATGAACATACTAACAATTTAACACATACATTTATATTGAATTTGTTCTTGCACGAGACAGAAAATAAAAAAGAAAGAAATAATCAAATGAGCTGCATGCAATGATTAAAAATTTATCCAAAAAAGGTTACACTCGTGATGTAATATCAAAAATTCTGAAGTCAAGTGTAATGTATACATTGACTCGACTAAAAACAAGAGGAATAAGCACTACAAAAAATAAAAATACACACAGAGGAAAACCAGAATACAAAACAATCATGGAATATATAGTTCATCTACAGTAAGAACTTGCCGCGCAACAAAGTCTGAGGGAGTCTGCTGCTATGGAAACAAGAATAGCACATTTTAGGGAGAGTAGCTTCTCTTCACTCTAGGGCAACACAATAGACGGAAGAAAAAGATACCCTTTCTCTCGCGGACCCAAACCAAAACACGTCTTAAACAGTGATCTCACACACCTATTTAAAATAGTTATACCTCGTTACCATAGTCACCGCCACGGGTGCAGACGAATGACATGGGAAGTTCTTATTTCAGATAAACTATAAGCATAACATAATAACAAGCAAACATACCTTACAGTCACTATGATTAGAGAAGAGTTGAATAAAAGAAGGATAAATCCAATATCAGTTCACACTGTCAAGTGGGAGGTGATTATGTGGTCTTAGTTAAAATAACTGCACATTTTGCCAAAAATCTCTGCAGCAGCGTGTAAATAATCAAAACCGTCTCAAGGAACAAAACATATAAAAAGTGAACATTGAGTCAATGGAGAAAAGTGTTTTAGACTGATGAATCAAAATTTGAGTTTTTCTAAATGACTAAAATATGCCTGATGATTGGTTGATGAACATGAAAATCATAATTATTTACTTTATTCAGTGAAACATAATAGAAGTAACATGATGTTTTAGGGTGGTTTTTGGAGGCGGAAATGTAGGTAAATTAGTTCAATTCAAGTCATAACGGATAAAAAAAAAAGTTTAAAGTATATTAGTGCAATGCCATCTGGCATCTGTGATAATGGAAATGGGTTGGTCTTTCAATAAGATAATGACAAAAATCACACATCAAAACTTTGTGATAATTGTTTAAAATGAGAGGGAAGCAAAATGTCCTCTAAATCATGACTTGGCCTCCACAACTACTTGATCTTAATCTCATAGATAAACTAAGGGATAAATTAGGCGGACGAGCATGCATATCGACCCCAACCAATATAACAAAGCTCTGGGAATATTTGAATGATGCTTGGAGAAATTTGAACAGCAAAAAATTAGAAAAATTGTTTTTGTTTTTTTTTAAATGCCAATTCTGTGTGAGGCAGTCATCTGTGCTAAGGAGGATCATATTGACAAAAGTAAAATTTAAAGAAAAATTGTATATATATGTAGAATTAATTTGCTACTTAAAATATTGTTTCTAAACATGTAGTCAATAAACATTTTGTTTTTTATTGATAATTCACAAGTTGATAAGTTGAACAAGAAATTTTTCATGCTAGAGTAAGCAAAGAAATAAAATAAAGAGTTATAAAAATTCACTATTCATTTTATTTCTCTAATAACATGTTATTTTAACCTTTTTACAACAGGGCACCTTAGTTTAAGACACTGGCTCGGGACGAAGCGGAAGTGAAAGGAATTATACTACAGGATAGAATTTTTGCACTACTAAGTCCAAGTTTAGAAATAAAACCACAAATAATGAAGTTTAAGTCCTACCACCATAATTTTTTGTACCATTTTAGATAATTACATAATATGCTATATACATTAAAACTAGGCTTTCCGAAATAACAAGACAAATGCACAAAATATGTCCCAAAGCAACACATATTATAACAAAACTGATGCTGAAACCCTAAAAGAACCCACATAGAAGCAAAAAAAAAAAAAGTTTCATAGAGCTACCAGAAGTGAGAATGTTTAGATCCCACAGAAAGTTAAGTTTTAGATTAGAGTCCCTAGCCGATGTGATTAGATTTGAAGAGATTAGTTTGTCCCTAGCCGATGTGCAAAATACCAAAGACAGAATATGAACAATCTGAAGGTCAGAATACTACCACTGCATTCAGTTTAAAAGCAATCAGGGGTCCGTCTAGGTTTTTTTGAGAGGTACGTATTTTGTGAAAATTTAGACATAATTTGTGAAAATCAACATTAAAAATCAACACCAAAATATGGTAAAATAAGAGATTATTTTCAAAAATTGTCACTAGAAATAAAAATCATTCATGATTGGTAAATTTCTATATATTTTTCCCCATACATTAAAGAATAATGCTGCTATTATAAAATTTTGAGCTTAAAATTGCATCCAAATTTAAAAATCCATTGTCCACAGTTAAATTTCAACTTGCATTTAACAGTACTAGAATTAAAAGCTATTTTCATTATGAGAACATTTTCAACTAGGTCATACAGAAAAAAGTTTCAAAAGGGAAAAAATTTTCATAAAAAAATAAAGGTCTGTTAGAAGAAATTTACAATAATATTAAAGATATTGTTTGAATGTTTAGAATGATGCTCGAATTTTGACTTCCTGTGTAGTTTATATAGAGAGAACCTCGTTGTTTCATTTTAATAAACTCTGACATTTATAGTTTTTTATGGCGATACAAAAAAAAATTTTAAGAGTTGAATTTTAGAACTTGCTTTTTTTTAAAAAGTATTTTTGAAATTACCGTTTTTTCTGAAGGTACCGTTAAACAGTAGTAAATTTGCCTTGGACAGACCCCTGGTAATGACACCGAGTGCCATCTAGAGGTTTTTAAAAGTTTTTTTAGCATAAAATGCATATATGCACTGCCCGTTCATATGGCGGAGGTTTGTTCTCCGTCAGTAGCCGCCAATATTCGTATAGCGGAAAATAACTTTATATAGTCTCCAGGAAAGAATATACAAATTTTTTAGTGAAATTTAGATTTTATTAAACATAATTGGTGATATAGAGAATGGCCATTTCTTCATCCAAAAAAAAAAAAAAAAAGAAATCCCTCAAAGGGATAAAATCAGAATACCCTTTTATTGAGAGATCATACAGCCAGAATATTATTTCTGACGCTTAGAAATTGAGACAGTCTCCACAAATTTGAAATTAAAAGTGAATATAATTATTCCTAACGGACATCGAAAGCATGGGTCGGAGATCCAAAACTGACGATTTATCAAAATACAACATAGCCAAAACAAAGCCAACCAGCATAACAATAATGGGTTTAAAAGAACAGCTTGGCGATCACGAGTCGCCAACAAATTTATGAGAATTATTACAACCATGCAGTCGAAACATTTAGCGGTTAGAAATTTAGAATAAAAAGTTACAAATAGATTTTCGTTTTCGATTAGAGGCGACAGTGAATTAATAAGTCTGCATTAGTAATGAAATAAAAAGCATCCATTACATTACTTCTCATATTAAAAGATTAAGTCTTTGATTTGTTTTAAATGTAATTCTATTAAGAAAAATAAGCTTAAGTAATGAAAGATATTTTAAAAGATAGGAAATAAATATGTAATGCCAATTGTGGCATCACAGTTCATAAGGTTTTCGCAGGCCTAAGATAAGTCTACATGAAATGCTTATATGATTCGCAGTCATGAAGGGGAAAGAAATATATTTTACGAAATATGACAAATTTTCTTTAAAATTTTAGTATAATAGTTATTTAGCTAAAAGGATTATGTGAAGTGCAAAATGTTTCAAGAAAATACTAAGCAAATACATTAGCATAGTTTTTTACGTTACAATTATAATTATACAAATATATATTGTTCAATACAAAGATCTCATAATCAAGATATATCAGAGAGTTTTGACATTCCCAATTTAACATAAATTCCGATACATAGCAAAATAAAATTTCTTAGTATGAACAATTTTAAATTAGTTAACAGCATAAATTATAATTTTTTATCATCAAAGTTTTCATTTGAAACATTGTACAATAGCATTCCTTATGCAAATGGAATCAAATCAGCAAAAAATAATTTTAGTTTAAATTAAAATATTTCAGAGTAAAACACTTTAAAATTAAAAAGATGAACAATATTAAAATTGTTTTTATTTAGAATCGAACTAAGCTTAAATGCTTATTTTCTCAGAGAGAACAAAATTATGAGGAAAATAGTAACATAGGCAGATAACATAATTTGAATTCTTACACAGTAATTACAAAAATACATACTTACTACACATTCAAGCCTCCTAGATAAGCATAAAATATCAATAAAATAAATTAATAATGATAGACATGACACAAATTTCACAAATTGATTATTTAAAGTATAAAAAATTATGTCTCATGTAAAAGTAAATTATTCTTCATTTATTGTGTCTAAACTACTTATTTAAGTTCCTTAAACTTCTTATATTATAGTTTATATAGTATCTTAATATTGAAAAGAATAGATAAAAAAAATCAATTTGCAGCTGAGCAGACACAAACAAGTAAAAATTTATTCTTCTGGGAAACAATAATAACTTGGCTGAGTTTGTAAATACATACTGATGCAGAATTTGTTCACATTTTTCATCTTCTGAGAATAAAGATAATGAAGAATAGAAAAATAACAAAAATCCTTTTTTTGGTACTGTTATTAAAAAGAAAACCAATTCATTATAATGAAGTTTTATTAAGAAAGTTGCGGAGTGTATATAAAGCCTGCAATTTGAAATGTTGCACAGTGACATGACTTTTCATATTAATGGCATTTAAATAATTATTTATAATAGTTTTTAAAAATCTTTTAGAGCTTATATTTTAATCAAAAAAATTATAAACACATTTTTCCCAACATTTTCCAATCACTATTAAATAAAATAAACTCACTCAATGCTACTTTAATACGATAAAAATAAAGATGAAAAACAATATTACATTGGTGAAAACAAGTTACAAAGAAAGTACTAAAACAAAAAAAGACAGAGAGGGGGAAAAACACGCAAGATTTTAAGAACCTAAAAATCAATAAACAAGATAGAGTGAGAAAAAAACAAAAAAGTCTGAAAATACCTATCAACTCAAATCATAAAAAAATAAATTAAAAAAGTGAAAGAAACTATTTTGAACAAAAAGACAATATTCTAATTACTTATACTTACATAAAGTTTTCTTTTTTAATTACTAAAAAGTTAAGTTTTTTGTGTACATTGACAGCCTAACATACTGTTAAGTCTTATACATCAAGAGATTAAAATAATAATAAAGCCAAACAATAAAATAATGTAGAAATATTAAGAGAAAATATACATTTAACATAGCAATGTCTTTTATTATTTTCTCTCCGTAAAATTTGATTTAAGTTTTTATTATTTGTTTTCAAATATTCTGATAACCATTTTCAAATCGCTAATAATGATAAATTTTATTTTTTAAGTTGGAAATTCTACCAAAAGTCAAAAGAATTATACACCTGGTAAAATATAAAATAGAAAGAGAGATAAGTGCTTTTTAAAAGAGTACTAAGCAAGCAGTATTATGTATTAATTGGAATTTTTTAAGGATTCTATGAACTTTTTAAACTCTTGATTTAATAAATAATTTAATACTTTGATTTGATATAACAAATAGACAATTTATAAAAAAAAATCCTATACATATAAGCAAAAAGAGAGTATTTGCAACCTTTGAATATATAAAAATTTTCAAGAAGTTTTTAATTTTAAAAACCCATTTTATATAACTTAATATAAGACAAATGAATTTGAAATAAAGATTGTTGATCAATAAGTATAAAAATTTCATTGATATTCTTACTCGATTAGTAACATCATAAACTATGACAGCTGCTCCCGCATTTCTATAATACATTGGTGCCAAGGATCTATACTAAAAATAACATCATATAAATATTACAATCATTTTCAGAAACTCACAACAAAGCACTGAAACTGAAATGCTATTAATTGCATTAAGAAGCAAAAAAAAAGTAGAATAAATCACACAAACGTAACAGGTTCTTAAGATTTGGAAAAATTATTTAAAATGTGCTGTGTAAACATACCAAAATTCGAGAGATTCAACCTAATATATGATAAAATTTAAAATTTTTTTTTTAGCATTAATGATGACATTAAATATGAAGGTCTTACAGCAATTTTTACTAAATAAAAGCTCGGCAATCTAGAATGAAAAAAAAAAAATTATTATGGGTATATTTTCCATTCTTAGCAAATTGAAATAATAAAGATTAGGAATTCAACTAGAAACTGCATACAACATACAATAAGGTGATTTTTTTATAAACATGAAATATATAACTGAGAAATTTCTAAAGTTTCATAACTTTTTATTATTACCAACAAATAGTGACCACCCACTCGGAAAATATGGGGACTTCATCGAATTATTAAACACCACAGTTTTTACCAATTTTTAAAAACATAACTTCTTCCTTCCACACATTTTACTAAGTTGTAAACTAGAAAATTTTTTTTTTTAATTTTAAGATTAAAATTTAGATAAATGATTTTCAAATGATAAAGAACTACTTTAAAGGACAAAAATACAATCAAATTCATTCATCCTGTTAATTCTGAATAAATAAATATGTGCACTCTATAATTTCTTACAAGAGATACATCAGCACATAAAACAGTAATTAATAAGATATGGTTATGAGAAGGCCTCAATTTCCAAGTGCTCCTTTCAAGTCCAAACTTGCGAGTGTTTAAATGGTTCATTTCGGGAGAGGAACATATATAAGATACAACATTTGATAACTTAATTTATAGATGAAAATAAATAATTTATATATACTCACACGTTCTTGGCCAGCTGTATCCCATATGTTAAACTTGAAAGTACAATCATCAACCAGAATACATTTAGTCATGAAAGATGCTCTGCAAAATTGAGTTATGTTCAAAATACATTATAAAAATAGTTCAATTCACATCTTTTATTTACAAAAGTTTACTTAAAATCTTAATAACTATATTAAAAGAAAAATTATTATAAATTTATGACTTATTTGTGAAATCTGATATCTCAAATTTCAAACAACACTAAGATTATTTTGCTCACCCAATCGTACTTTCAACAGCAGGATTGAAAGTGTTGTGTACAAATCTTTGTACAATGCTTGATTTTCCAACTCCAGAATCCTGATTAGAAAATAAAAGTAATTAAAATCTCTATAATTAAGCCTATTTTCAAGTTCTTTATGATAATTCAGCATAGAAATTGACAGATCATTACCCCTAAAACGCATAATTTTATTTCTTGATGTGCGTTTGCCATGACCAGAACAGCTCAAGAGGATTATAAAGCTCCAGGTGTATATTTTAAGAAGAGAAATGCGCTGAAGACTGACTTAAAATGGAATGATTTATGGAATTAATTTGATGAAAGTAAGATTTCGAAAATTCTATGTCCACCCCATTTTATAAATCTTTAAAGAACCATAACGAATTTAATTAATTTTGCCTTGACCGAGCATCTGAGCAGACAGCCACAACAACAAATGTAAACAAATAACGCCTCTTCATTTATCTGTTGCCAAGTTTAGTAACCCACATATTATAAAATTAAATAAACTTCTAGAATCAAAACTACTAAATTAAAAGATTTCATAATGATAATTAGGATTTAATAGCTATTTATTGCTCCTTTTAATGATTCTTTTCTCAATTTTATATTTTAATATATCATGAACTTGAAACAGTTTTTAGACAAGTCAACTTCAATTTTCAGAATTTGACAACTGTGTAAACAGTCTACAGATAAACAAACAAGCAAGAATTTGCCTTCTATCCGAAGATTACATAGTGATATAATTTGGCTGAGATCTTCGTTTTCTTAGTATATTTGATTCTAAATAAAATCTGCACGTTTTAAGGATATATTCTTCTGGATTGACATTAAACATTGTTCTGCTTATCAATTGTTCATGATCATCGAATATCTTCGATCTTGACAACGATAAAATAAATCTCTCTTTCATTTCTAAATTTTCACGTAATTATACGTAATTATTTTCACGTAATTAATAATAACATTTCTTTTATTAAATGAAAATTGTGTTGATTTCTTATTCATTATTTTTGTTTCTTTATTTTATTAATTATATCTTCATTACCCTTTTAATGTTTATAGGTGAAATTATGGGAAAAAACACTACTAAGGACACTAGTCATGCTCTCCCAGTTGAGTCATACAGAAAACAAATTGGTAAGTAAATTTTTTATTTATTTTAATTTTACTTATTTATTTTATTTTAATGTATTACTGTTCTTTATTTATTTAAACAAATGCTCTAAAATTGTTTTACATTCTCATATAATTTTGAGTGCTTTATTTATCATTCAATAGGTACCACATTAAGTAGTGTAGTTCTAAAGTCTTTTTGAGAAAAAAAAGATGGGGATATTTCAGTATCGTGATCTGTTGCTCCGACTGCAATAGCCAAGGTGCCAATTAGATTTAACCTTGCATATTTTTTTTTTAAGAAAAAGGAAAAGCATGTAAATGTTTATTTGGGATAGCTACAAGTTATACTTTTCCAGTCGGTTTCCTTCTGTGATGTTTGTTTAGTTAAATGTGAGCCGTCACCAAGACATGGCAATTATTCTGCCACAGAACACGATACAAAATCTCCTTGAAAAGATTTCTGTATCATGATCTGCAGCGGAATAAATACTAAGTTTTGGCAACTTCAAGACAGCAGCCAAAGAAAAAAAAACTTTTAAAAAAAAAACATTGCAAAAGCGAACCAACCTGAAGGATATAACTCATATCCATCCCGGACTAACTTTTACACTGTTTTTTTTTTTTTTAATTGCAAATTTAAAATCCGCTGCATGGAAGTTGCCAAAACTTGGCAATTATTCTGCCACAGATCACAATACGAAATCTCTTTGGAAGCATTTCTGTATCATGATCTGCAGCTGAATAATCGTTAAGTTTTGGCAACTTCAAGACAACAGCCAACAAAAAACTTTTAAAAAAAAAGCATTACAGATGGGGACCAACTTGAAGGATATAACTCTTATCCATCCAGAACAAACCTCTATACATTTTTCTTTCTTTTTTTTTTTTTAATTTCAAGTTTAAAAATACTTGGTGATTCTACAATCCCCAAATATCCCTAGTTTTTGTGTTATACTTAAAGTGTATTTTTTAAATGTTTTTATTTATAGTTTTGTTTTATAAAAATACTAATAGTATTTTTTAATAAATAATGAAAATATTTTTAATGAGTTGGGAAAGAAATACATGATTTATTTAATTGGTGTATTTTCTGATTACTGTTAAAAAAAAAATTCCTACTGAAAAAATTACCCATATCTGTTACTTTTTTTAAACATTATTAAATGTGATATCACTTCAGAAATTTTAGTTCTGATGCATAATAAAATCATAGCAGTGAGTTTTTTCATGGTTATATGTACTTATTTAATTTATCATAAGTAATCTTGAAAATTAATTTTTTTTTTCCTGTTGTAACTGTAAAATAATTATGTACTTATTATAGTTTTCTTGAATGTTTATTATATTTAGGTAAACAAGATTACAAGAAATCAAAATCTGAATTGAAAGAAGCTAAGGCTAGAGCTCAGGCTAAGAAAGGGATCAGCAGTTTCTACAAGGTTTGTAGACACAGTCAAAAATACACAATTAATATGCCAGTTACAAATTATTCAGTTATTAAAAGGCAATAATGCACAAGCATAATCTGTGTTTTGAAGTTCACTTCTTGATTTTTAATTTCAAGAAGTGAAACAGATTTTCTTTTTAAAACAGAAGGATGAAATTACTCTCAGTAAAAAAAATTTTGGATATCACTGCAGGCATGTAATAAGAAACTCTAAAATTTTGTAAAAAAAATACTTAGAAACAATTGTTGTATAAAGGTTACCTTTGAAAAAATGTGGCTTGTTGCTATATATTGCCCTGAGCCTTTTTAATTGATGGATATGTGTGCGCAATGTTATGTAGAAATTATGGAGCAGAAAACATACCATATCATCAATTATATACATACACATATTCCTTTTCACTCCAAATTAGGGCATAGGGCTTCTATCATAGCTTTCTATCTCATTCTATTTTTCATTTGCTCTTCTAAGGATTTCTGCATTACAAATTTTATAGAATCAATTAATATGCACAATTCTTCTTAAACAGTTGTTAGTAAATATGATGTTTTTATTGCAGTGCCATGTCTCAAATCCATATAGTAGGACAGATTTAACATTTGTATTGAGAGTTCTAATTTTTGTTGACTTCGTAATTTTGTTTTTCCAGCATTTATTAAGAATAGCATAACTGGTTTGGGCTTTGTTTAATCTATCTAATATATCTTCATCAGTTCCTCCTTTGTTGTTAATTATATTTCCAAGATATGTAAAACTGCTCACCTCCATTTTATTATATTCTAAGAATATGTCATTTAATTGTTTAGGATTAATTTTTAAAATTTTTGTTTAATTTTAGTTAAAAATAAGCCCCATTTTTCTTTCATCATCATTTAACAGAAATGATTAGCATAAATGAAAGGATTCTCAAAAACAAGTGTTACTTGTCACTTTATTTTGTAACTTTTTTGTTTCTATTAATAATTTGTTTTTAAATTGATTTGTAGGATGTTGCTGTTATGATTGGGGCTTTGGCTGCTGTTATAGGAGTATTGTACACAGCACTGTACTACTTTTTGGAGAAAAAGGAAAAATAATCTCTCAAGAATGAAATAAGTTTTACCGACTTTATTACTGTTACACATTATGTGCCTTAGATTTTTATGACAGCATATTTTCTAGTGAATACAAACTTATTTCAACACTGACCTATCAGATTAGTCAGTGTTGATGTACGAAATATCCTTTACTTCCTAATTATAGTGAATGAATTTTACTTAAACAGTATATGATACATATTGTAAATTTTAAAAATATCAATTAGTTTATTGCAATATTATTTCATTGAAAAAATTTTGAAATTTTGAAGTATAATTATAAATACTTAAATATAAAGTTTTAGCTCATTCAATGTATTTGAGATTTTGTTGGACCTTGCATTTTTATGTATAAGATAAAGTTTCATCAGAAATTGAGTTAGTTTTTAAAATTAATTAAAAATATTTAAAAACCTGTAGACATTAATTGATGAGCTTCTATTTAATTTGATGGAACTAAAAATTGTTTCTATTCAATGTTGTGCAGTTTTATTGACACAAAACTTGCTCTCACTGATACCTTATCAAAATGTATTATGACACCCTATTAAAATTGATTATATTAATTCATTATATTAATTTATTACTATGCTATTTTAATTTTGTAAAAATTATTAAAAGCGTTTTGTGTCAAATAAATATTGTTTCACTCTATTTAAATACAGATAACATTTAAATCAACTAGATTTTATTCAAAATATTTTCTGTTCCATTTTATGATAATTTGTTTTTATGTCATTTATGTTTTACCTTACAATCATTACCCTCAAACTACTATAGAATTTCCATAGTTCTTGAAAATATTTTTTCTAGTGGTAGCGCTGGTTATATATTAGTATTTCAATAAATAAGCAGTAACATAATTTTGTGCCCCACTAAAATAATCATATTGAAGGTCAGTTCAAGACATGATCCTGCTTGAAAGTCTCGATAAAATTTTTATAAGTATCGTATTTGTTTTAGAAATTTCAACTTTAGTTAGATACCCTGATAAATATATTTCATGCAAAAATCAAATGTTAGAAGGTATGCTTACAAATATGTTCGAGCACAAATATTTTATCTAGTCTGTCTGAGCACAAATATTAATTTAGTATTTTATCTAGAAAGCACTATGTTAATTTTGAAATTCCATTCTCTTTTGAATTTTATTTTACAACATTTTGTGCTTCTTCTTTTATTATTAATTGAAATTGAAAACTTATTTTGTTATTTTTTTTATAAATACTTTTGCCAATTTTTTGTTTTGTTTATATTGTAATATAATGATTTAAGTTTCCATTTTTGTGTATGTCTTTTTAATTATAATGTTCCTATTATATCATGATCTTTTTTTATATTTATATACACTAAATATTCATTGTTTTTTTTTTTAAAAAAAATACTTCTTTGGTATTTATTTTTATTATGCATTAAAAGTGTAATACCTTTATTCTAAGAGTTAACTGGGAGAGAAACATACTTTTGCCCATTTTTGAAGCATAAATTTAGCCTGCACCATAGAATTTTAAATTTTTACATTTCATGTGGCACAATGAATTTAGCTTTTTACATAAATTAAAAATGACTTAGTTATTTCCTAATCTAATTAATGTTTGTACACTCTTAGCATAAATTATGTTTGTTCAATTTAACTTTAACAAACATAAAAAGTTGATTAAAATAAAATTTTATATTTGCCTCTACATTTTAAACTGATATTTATAAAAGTAATTTATTTAAGTTTCTCTTTTAAAAATCATGGTAATTAAGTAACTGAAGAATGTGGAAAAAAATTAAAATGATATTTTAAAAAATTAAAAATTTCTAGATTTAAGTACACTTTGTAGACATTACATTTGCAGACTTTACCAAAACTCGGGCTAGAAAATTTTAAATTGAAAATTATTTATTGTTTAATTGATTTTTTTATTGTATTGGTTGTAGAATAGCATATCTTGTAAATGGCCTCTATGGCTTGGTTGTCACCATTCACCAATAATGACTTTGCATAAATGTAACTACATTTCCTTGATTCAAAATTCCTTATCAATACTCTTTAAAACCTGAGATCTATTTTAAAAATAATAAGATTTTTTTTGCTACATACTTATTTGTAATGCTAATTAGATAATTCAAATTATCTCCTAGCTGAAGATCGAATAAAATAAATATCATTGAAAACTGTATTGTTTATCAGTCATTATACTACCTGACATAAAGAAAGGTCTTATAAAAGCTGAAGTAAAAAAAAAATTTGAAGAAAAATTAGTTTTTTTTATTTATTATTATTATTATAAGCAAAATAAAAAGAAAAAAGAATATTTGGAAGCTGAAAGGAAATTTGATTATCAAAGTAAATAAATAAATAAAAGTTTAGTTTAATTTGGTTTGTAAGCGCAAAAAAATAAAAATAAAAAATCTGTGAGACCTGTAATTTTTCTGCATTAATAGGGTCTTTTTTTCTGATTTTCTTTTTTTTTCTGTTGCTTATTTTAAAACATTATGATTTTGATATACTTGACTTGCAATAACGTCTAAGTAGAATTTTTATTGCTTCTTCGTGTTGCCCTCCATTTTTAATAATCTTTAATTGTCAGCCTGTGTCTAATAAGAATCTTTTTTTTCTGTCAGCATTTTATTGGACATATGTTGCAAAATTTTTACGCTGCGGGTATAGAGACAACTTTTACGACTAATATTTTATGTAAAGAGAGGAATCTATTAATCTGTACAATACATTTTTGTGCATGATCCAGCATTAATTGAAATTAATTTTATGGAATTATAGAGAATAATTGACATAAATCTTTTACAGTCTAATTCTGTGTAAAAACAACAGTTAGATGATGGTTTTACAGACTGCTTTTCTTACAGTTGGAAAAATCAAAGAAACACTGATCCGAAAGAACTTAAAATATCAATAGTCTGTTCGCAACTATTTTCTTTCCTTATTTATTTATTTATATGAATAGTGAAAACGTTAATATCTGTACTGCCACTCTTAAAAAAAAGTTTGGGTTGCTTGGGTTAGGACTTGGTTGCAAATAATTCTAACAAGATTGTGATTTTGTGTGAGTTCAAATATTTAATTCATCGGTAGTTTTTATTTTGTCTGTAGAAAGTTTTCCAATTTTAAACAATAATGAAAATTTTAGTACATTCATTTCTTTTCATAGCAAAAATTTTCCAATTCTGATATTCAACATTTAAAGGGAATCCTTCCTATTTTTTTCATAGCAATAAATAATCGTTCATCTACCTTTCCTTGAAATGTTTAACTCTGTTCTCATGTTCTCTCTTCCCACTGCAAACAATGCTTTAAATCAATTAATTTCTTTCATTAACAATCAATCGTTTTGAAAATAGGATTTTGAAGTTGCAGTTATTGGTCCAAATACGGAGGTGTTATTTATGTTTGCGATCCATTCCTTTGAAAAGAAAACTAGTGAAATCTATTCCCAATTGATTTAAAGATCTTTTAAATGCTAAAGAATATCCTGCAAAATACTAATTAAACAAAATATTTTAATATTTATTATTATGTAGGAATTTTTTAAAGGTCTGCAATGACTTTTCTTAGTTAATGATATTAATTAATTGATATTAATTAATGTAATGAGTTTATTAATTTTTGATAATTGAATTCCTAAAAATAATTTTTTATTATTTGTTTTTGAATTGCTACAGTTTTGTTGAGAATGGGTTATAGATAGTATTATTAAAGACCTTTTCTAAATATTTATTTTTACCAATGGGTTAAACCCTATTTCATTGAAGATCCAAATTGTATGAACACTATATATATTACTATGCAGTGTAAATTTCTCAAAAAAATTTCAGTTATTTAGATTAATTTATGTTATAAAACCATATATATATTGTTTGAAAAAATATGTTAGAAGAGAGAAACTATTTTATGCATGTGAAAACTAATTTGGAGATTATTTCTTAAATTTGAAGCTACTAAAGCGACTATTTTTAAAATCTAGTCTCAGTGTCAAACCTGAATTCCATTTTCATTTTTTTTTTGTTGATATTTGTGGTTCTTTTGTTACAGTGTTTTAATTTCACATCTTTAAAAAAAATCCCCCTGTACTTAGAAAAATATTTAATAATATCTGAATAAGAGATATAATCATTATAATATATATTTAATTACATTTTGATAGTTAAGTGCATCTAAATATATTTCTCATACAATTTTTTTCTTAAATGCAGTTTTCATATATTTAGAGGTAATTTATTTTGTTTTTAGGGGATGGATTTTTAGTTGAATAGTTATAATACTAAAAGAACGAAAGCTTATTAATGTTCAAGTAAGCATGTAAGAAAAAAAAATCTGTTTGCAATTTAAAATTAAAAAAAAATAGCTTGTAAGGAAGTTTTTTGACTCAAGAAATGTTTTAACTCAAATGTTTTGACTCAAATATAAATAGATTTCAGTGTAATTTTCTAAATTATGAGTTCTTTTCTCTTTTGTTATCTGTAATTGTGACACTAATGGGAATTCATTCATTCTAAAGAATTGTTATTGTATGTATTCTATAAATTTTGTGGTTTCTTATTTAATTGTTAGGATATATGAGATGCAATCTGACAACAGAAAAAAGTCCACAATTATTGCTTACATTCTGGTATGATTCTTATTGTACTGTGTAAGATATATTTTTTTTTCCTGTTAAGTTACACCTGAAGATAAAATTTATTATCTTCAGAATTGATTTTCTATTTGTTGATGATGCTTGATAATCATTATATTTATATTTTATTATTTTTATTGTTGTTTTTATTTCCAGTAGGCTTGTTTCCAGATACAAAATCATCTGTTAGCTACTGTTATCTAACATTACACTTATGTTCTCATCTCATTTTATAGTTTCCTTTTATGTAGTTGAATCATAGAAACACTATTAAGAGATTTTCAAATGAGCGTTTGCTATCAGACTGTGGAGATGAAGAAAATTAAGAGTCTGAGAAATAATAGGAGTCAGAATCAGTAAAGTTTTCCTGACTCAACTCCAGTTAATTAACTGTTAAAAAAATTAAAAATTATAAACGATAAAAAAACTGTTGATGTTATTAATGCAAAACATTTCTTTCAAAACATTTTTTTGAAATATTGTTTTATAAGTTCATTTCTAAAAGGAAGAAAACCTTTAAGAAAGAAGCGTGAAATAAGGTAACTTTCAAAATATTATGATGTACTCATAATAAATGCTTATCACATTTGAAATTATAAAATTTTGCTGCTGTGCAGTTGTATCATTTGGCCATTAAAACATAAAACCATTTTTTTTCTTCAAAAATTAAAAATTGTTAATGATTAAAAAATTGTTGATATTAACTATGCAAAGCATTTCTTTTGAAACATTTTCGTAAAATATTGTAAATATTGCAAAGTTCATTTCTGAAATGAAGAGAACTTTTAAGAAACAACCGTGAAATAAAGTAATTTTCAAAATATTATGAAATATCCATAATAATTTCATATTTATTAAAAAAAATAATTATAAAGTGCACATGGGCTGCATTTTCAGTGAAAATAATGACGACTGATAGACAATTTTTTAACCACAATTGTGGCCGATAGAAACCATTATCAGCCTATCATACTATACAATGTATGACTTATTAGCTTATCACATTTGAATGTTTCTTAGCTTATCTTTGATAGAATGATTGAAAAAGCTCAGAAAATTATTGAAGTTATGTAAAAATAAAGAAATGTAATGAGTACATTTGTTTATGTGTACATGGAATAAGCAAACTGTCATGTACACGGAATAAGCAACTGTTATGTGTACATGGAATAAGCAAATGTAAGCAACAGGTAAAGCAACTAAAATACAATTACAGTTATTATCGAGATTAATATTAAGAGCATAGTAAAAGTTAACATTCATGACAATAAATGAATTATTCATATTATATTCATATTAATATATTTTCATATTAATATATTTTTTTTTATTAATTGATTCCAAAAGCTAAGCTAATAGTTTTTTTAGCTAAGTGAATTATAATTATAAATGTAAGCAAATGTAATAGTTTTCTAGTTCATGAATTCTTCATAAAGAATCATCTTGTCATGTAATATTTATTCGTGTGTTTTAGATATTGATATTTAATCTAGCTGTTAAAAGTTTTTCATAGTTTCAACATTCTGTTCGGATGAACTTTTTAAAATGTTTCACCTCAGCAAATATTTTATAATTTAAAATGAAATTTTAAGTAAAATATATATTTTTTTGTTCAAAAAAAATTATTAACAATATTTATGTAAACTATTCTATTGTAGCGGAACAATTCATATTGAACCAAAATTATATACACCGCCTAAAAATATGTTTGCATCAAGTATATTGAAATAATAGTTTTTTTAAATTTATTTTTTAGAGCCAGAGAAATATTGCACTTACATTTTATTGTGTAAAAAACCTCTCTTTTTCTTAATTTAGAAACTAGGATGATCTTTATTGAGTTTATTGTTAAATATTTAATTGAGATTGAGTAGAACATTTATTGCTATTATAAAACAATTTTTCTCGGAATTTTTAATTTATACCATGTTAAGTTAAACCCTACTAAATTTTATTTGAAGGGTTTTTTTTATCATTATTTATTATTTTTAGTTTTTCTAGAAGGAGATTTTGGTACAATTTTATTAAACAGAATTGACTTAGAATGGATCCACAGGTTTAATTATTGTCACTGTTATAAATTATTAAAAAAAATAATAATCTGTTTGTGACAATCAATACAATTAGCCTTCTTTGAGTTTTGTTATATTCCTATGTGTTTTATTTTCTTTTTTTTTTAGTACAAGTTATTCAGTGCATTTATGATTTCAAGTTTGTGATAATTTAATTTTTTATTACAATTAATATGCATATTATAAGCTGATGGGCATTATTTTTCCATGCAATGTTTGTATTTTGACGTGTATGGTCTTATGAACCACTAATAAAGATTATATTTTCTTAATCGTGTGTCTTACTATGTGTGTGGCTTGATATGTGGGGAGATTAAATATGGTGGGAGGCTTCAGTTAGTTGAAATGGGGTTAATTTAATAGTGAAGTCAAAAGAACAAATGGAAGTTAGAGTTCCTTAACATTTACTTTCTTTTTTGGTATTTTTCCATAATATTTTAAATAATATTATTGAAAATTTAACACAAATTAATTTAACTCTAATTTATAACAAATAATTGCGCAAAACATTTTCAATTAAATTCATTTACAAATTATTTTTTGCGCTATCGTTTTTCCCAAGACAATTTAGCGCAAAAATAAATAATGAAAATAAATAATTTTCAAAATTAATGACTGGGCGAAGAAATTTTAGCACATAATTGCGTAATCTCATTAACGGAATGATAATTTTTGATAAAATAATTTAATATTTGTTTATTAACTTAACAATAAGAGTAAGAATTTTGAGCTATTTTTTCTCCATATTAAAAACGTCATAAAATCGCCGTCGCTATTTTGGTGATAATTTTTACGTTCAATTTTGTTTTGATGTGCAAAAACTATGAGATTTAGAAGAGTGAAAATATGAAGGTGTGTAGAAATGTGGTATGATTTAATTAAAAATACTAACATTCAAGAATCATTAACTACTAATCTTCAGGCAAAAAATACCATGCAGGCCCTAGAAATGCAACAACATAGTTGAGATTTAATGTGGTGAAAGGGCCACTTGTTTGTATGAACTGAAGATGATCTCTCTCGATATCTTCATTTTATAAGCTCGTCTTGATAACAAAAATGAACAATAAAAAAGATGATTAAGAGATTTGATGTTGCGAGATGTAAATTTTGACATTTATATCGAAATTTTTGTATTTATAAAGGACTGTAGAGAGATGAAAGCTGTTTTTAATTTAACTGTTGTATGATATAAGGCTATCGTTACATTTTGATAATTAATAAAACCACTTCTTAATTATTTTTTTCATTGTATTGCACATTTTGTATATTCCTTAGATTTAAAAAAACGGGAAATATTTTTTAATTAATAATTTTTTATCTCGTTAACACATTAACAGATTATTCTAGATCTTTTCACAAACCCGATTCTAATATTAGACTTTCTTAACCTGATTTAGCGTTGCTAAAACAACGGATTTATAAACAAAAGGATTTTTTTTTTGAAAAATATTGTTTTAAAAATAATGATGAATGAGAAACAACTACGGAGGTTGGTGAGCGGAGCGAGTATGTGGCGGGGTCTTTTATTTTCTTCCAAACTTTGTTAATTGATTGTTATTAAGAATTAATATATTATCCGTAATGAGAAGACTCTATAGTGGCTTCATTTTCAACAAGGATTTAAAAAAATTATTAAATGCGAACGTTACAGAATATCCGATAAATTTTTTTAATAATTCATAGCTTCATTAAGGGCTTCATCAATATGTATATATATATTTATTTTTTTGCAATTAATAAATTTAAAAATTAAATTAACATTTAAATAATTTAATTATTATTGTCGTTAAAAATAATAATCGTTAAAATTAATTCTAGTTGAAATAATTAATTATTGTTATTAATTGTTTAAATCTGTTTTGTTGCTTATTTTAAACAATGTACTTTTAAAAAAAATAATTTTATATATCTTGTAAAATTAATTACTGTAAGCTTAGTTTAAATTATTGTTAAAAAAATTATTAAAATTAATCATTGTTAAATTAATTATTGTTTAATTATGAAAACAATTATTAATAGTTATTATTAAAATTTAATTTGACAATGATTTTAAACAACGTAATTTTAAAACCAAAAAAAAAAAAACAAATTTTGAACGAAATTGGTGGATTATTTTCCAACAAAGAAGAAACTATTTTTTGAAAACAAAACAATTTTTTAGGAAAGAAATAATGTAATGTTTGTGAAAAAAATTTTTTTTTCTTTGTTTCTCTTGGATATTGAGAAACCGTTTACGAATTCGCAACCCTTGATGTGCAGATCCTTGTGCCTTGAAAGGACCCGAAAAATATATCTTAAGTGCGAACTTTACTTAACACCCACTACTGATTCTTTGGCTCTAGGAATACAGCACTGGTTTCCCTATCAGAGGTGCTTCGGGTTCGAATCTCAGAGATGGTTGATCGATTCGAATTCTGCTCTGAACTCTCACCGACCACAGTACTGACGCAAAATATCATCAGTGGTAGACAGTCGGGGAGCCGGGATGGGAGGTCACTGGGACCTCCCAAAGCTTCTCATTATTCGGTTGATATTGTCTGGCCATCCGGCATACTTACAATAATTCATATTCTCACTTTTATTTACTTATTTTTTTAAGAAGCACAAACGAAATTATTACAAGTTTATTTGACCTTTTTTTTAAAAATAGATATGAAAAAAAGTATTCTTAAGGTAGTCATTTTACAATTTTGTCTTCACGGAATCTAATCCCCTACTTGCCATTGTCAATCACTTGTCTTTGTTCAGTTTCATCCGAAGTAGAGAGATACAAATTAGTTTATAATAGTAGTTTTTATGTATCATCCGTCAAGCAAATTTGCGAAAAAAGTATTTTTCAAATTGTGAACACGTTATGAACGTATAGTTGAAACAGTTTCATTCGTTCCGAGAGCATAATTCCAAAACAGAAACTATTCAATACCTTATAGTATTGCAACTATTCTCCTCCTGCTATTGAATTTCTTTGCCTTTATCTAATACATAAGCGGCCCTCGCGATTTCCTGAATTATTATTGTGGCCCTCGGATTTTGCAAAAGGTTGAAGACCTCTCTAGATTAATATGCTTATTTGTAGATTTTATACTATACCAATCATACTTAATTTCTAAGCTGACATCATTAATTTCTTAAGCACCACATTATTGATTGTCAAATAGTTTATATATCGCTCATGGGCTGCAATAGTGGCACAACTCAAAAAGCACGCTTTTTGGACTAAGAACAGGTGTAAGTATGAAAATACACATTCTTTTCAGCAGCAATACTAGCACAACTCATAATTCAACTTAAAGGTAATCTTTGTATAAAAAAAACTAAAGCATTTCTTATGAATTTCCCTTAGCAATGAAAATTTTAAACCCACTTATCTCAAAACATGATTTTTTGAGTTGTGCCGCTATTGCAGCGCATGAGCGATATATGGTTAAACTGATTAGGTATAATTGTGAGCAATCACTTTAAAATCAAATTTATTAAATGCTGAATAAAATATCAAAATATAAATTTTTCTGACACTTAAATTATAAAAAATAGGAAAAGTTAGCAACTGTTTTATTTATAACATCATCACCAAAAAAAATTTTTAGAGTAGTTTTTGATGTCTCTTTTATAATATGTAAGGTTAATTGTAGGCTCTAATTTATGATTTGGTCAAAGTAGAAATTACATTCGGCAATTTTCTCCCTCCCAGAAATATAAGTTCGCTGAGCAGGTAGACAGATCATATGTTCGAATAGAATCCTCTTGCCGTCGATAAAATGTGGGAGGTTTTCGTGGTTTTTCTCTCCGTGTAAAGCAAATGAGGGTTAGCTAAACGAAGAAGACCACCATAAAAGCTAATTTAGCGTAATGTTTGATCCAGGAGTTCTCTTGCCTTCTTTGCTGGTTTCAAAATTACAAGACTACTGGTTTGAACACGAATAGCCATTAACCCAAAAATGGGACGGTCGTTCAACAACGCTTATAAAATACCCTTTACTAATAAAGTTCAATATTCAAATTTTACTTAAGTGTATTTCTGAATAGTTTCGGCACACCGTGAATTCAAATAATTATTCTCTGTGGAACTATTTGAATAAAAATCCAGTGTTAGTTAAATAAATTATATGCTTTCACTAAATAAATTAATGAGGAGTTTGTATGCTCTTCTTAATATACCGTTGTACATAGCTTTATGAGTCTTAGAGCCTTTCTCCGGTATCTTAAGATCAACACATCTACAGTTCTGTTTTCTGGTAATTATAATTATCGCGATCCAGCGAATCAATAATTATTGATTTGGCCGATCTGTTTAATATCCTCTCTACAATCATTGGATGCCTCATTAGTTATTACATAATATGCCTTTCGTATTATAGATATTAAATTGCTATGGCGGCGTATATTATAATTACTCGAACCGATATGTTTTAGATTTGGAGGAGAGAGTACGGCTATTATTGTTATAATGCCCGATAAGGAAGCATTAATAGTTCAGTCAAATTATCATGAATGATTTTCAAAATTTAGGGTGTTTTAAATTTTCGATACGTTATCTGTGTTGGAACAGTAAGGAAAAACCCAAGTTTTCCATTTTCTCCGATGACCGCGCACGCCACCATCTTGAAAATATCACTTAGTTTTCGGAAATTTTTCCTGTTTTCATTCTTAATTTCTTCTTTAGCATTTGTGCTGCGAAAAATTCGATAAAATAATTTCTTTACCCAGTTAAATTATCGACGATTTGAGACCAATACAAAGTTTGTAGCTGTAATACTTCCTTAAATACAGTTCTTTGAAGATTTCTCCAAGAAATATTTTTTTAAAAAATCAATTAGTTATTGCTTACTATCAACTAAAAAAATGAATTCAATGACAAGGTTTGAAGCAATAATAATTGTAATGGAGATAAATAGTTGCATGAGACTCTGAGATACAATATTTTAGACTAGACTGTTATGACATTGTTTCTTTTTGAAACAGGCATCGTTGCTTGAGCAGCCAAAAACCACATGGTTTTTCAATTGGGTAAGTCAGCTTACTAATCATAATTTTCTTGCTATCACATACGTTGAAATGCCAAAATTTATTCTAATGGTGAAATGCCAGTCGCAGTTGAAAAGCATCTAAATATAACATTCGGATTGAAACTTAACTTCAAAAAAGCATTAAAATGACTCCATCACAGGAAATTATGAAAGCGAAAATTTGCAGGACAGCTAATTATCATCGTGTCGAACTTGGCACAGAATTCACTTTTTAGTCGAGATGATTGAAAATCTTGAAATTTGGGGGAAAAAATCTAAATATTACATCCACAATTTAATTGAGGAAAAGGAAGTAAGATATGAATAATTTGTAACACCAATACTTTATGAGAAATCAAGCCAAACTAGAAAAGGACCGCGAAATTTACTAATTTTTCATTATGACAGCGGATGCGGTGATCGTCCAAATTGGAAAACTTGGATTTTTCATCACTGTATTAACCCTAATATATCAACAAAAAAATTATACTTCCTTAATTTTTATAACCATTCAAAAAATTTTGGGACCATTTGACTGGACTATTAGGTGTAAATGAAGAAAACTTTCTTAATTTTTGAAAGGGATATATAATAAAATGTACTGTATAATTTTTTCATTTTATCTACTGAATTAAATAAAAAACATATTCTTGAAATCTTCAGTTTTGATTTATTTGATAGAAAAGCGGCGGAACATTTGAGAAATACCAACGTTTCAAAATTGTATAAAAATGATATTTTATCTCCTTCTGCTGATGTGAAAGTAATGTCTGATTTTTGCCGAACAAAACTGTAGTTAAAAATTGTTTGTTTCAATCGATTATCGATAAAGGATGACAGCTTCGGAAGAAAAATGGTGTGAGTCAGATAAAACACAAAATATATATATATAAGATGACGGCAAATGGTAGTTTGCACAAATATTACAAGCTTGTATAAAATAAATTTAAAATTATAATCCTTGTAAATTTCCTCATGGATCATCATCATAAATATTTTAAAAGGAATTTTTAAATAAGTTATACGTAAAACAAAGCTCCTACATTGTGAAAAAGTTAAAAAGTGCTGATGATCTATCACGTTCAAAGGGTGGTGAAAATTTTGTCTACTTAGCTTCCACATTAATTTCAAGTTATTACTGACATTTACTATTACTTTTCCATGTTGTTTGCTTCTAATTAATATATTAATTTATTTTTTGAGTTTAAGAGTACAGAAAAAAGAAGTTAGAAAACTAACTTATTTAATTAACTTAATTTACTATACTAGCTTACTTAACTTACTAACTTAATATACTAGATTAATTAAAATTAATTTAGAAAAAAAAGAAGTTTTTAAGTTCCATTTTTTAAAAAAGATTATTGGGCTGAGCCCCCCGTTCGCTACCGCTCACCAACACCGATGATTGTTTCGAAATAATTGTTGTTTCCTGGCAAAAAAAAAAAACAAAAAAAAAAAAAAAAGTTTTTTTACAAAAGTTAAAATTATTCACTTAAAATATATGTACTAAAAGGGATTCTGTTTCCTTACGCTAGTGCAACCATCTTCCATCTCCAAATATTCTCTATTAGTATTATAAATATTTAGATCTATTGGTGAACAGAAGTAATTTTTCTGAGCAATTATTTTTTTAAATAACATTTATATTGTTATCTATATATATATTTCTCTTACACGGCACCAAAAAAAAGCCTCATTACAACTCCCCGAATGGCAACGTTAGAAAATCGATCAATGATTGCTGCTAAAAATGTCACATGGCAAATCTATATGAGGTGGCTCAACATATAGCGCTTTCAAAAACGGAAACAATAACCAGAGTGAGCATTATCAGGTTGTTCAATTCAGATTCATGCACTAAAAACATGACAATATTTAATTTAAACTCAATTAGGAATTAATTAATTAATTGAAGTGAGAATGCTTTAAAAGGCCGCTGTTGAATTGATATTTTTCTACTGGGAGCTACCTAAACGTCTAAAAAACGTT
>NC_092206.1:95711403-95725232 GCF_043381705.1 Parasteatoda tepidariorum
AATTTTTCTTCAAATGTTTGGCGTGTTCTGTTCCTGAAAGATTTACTAATATTCTGGAGATTTTTTTCAAGTTCTTCGGCCTTTTCCTTAGGGAAATTTTGTTTCTTATTTGCTGCTAAAAAATGGCGTCTGATTCAGTCAATGACTTTGATGGAACTAAATGAAAACGTGATAAATTAATGTCATATTTACAGGCTCCCGCTAGACGGCGTACTCGAGCGTTGCGATCGCGAATACAAAAATATTTAAAGAAAAACAAAACATTTATGACTTTTATTAATTTTATGCTGATGACAACCAAAACAATATGAAAATGAAAGAGGAAAAACTGGATCTAACCACTTGATTTTCCGGTCAATAAAAGTGCACGGACAACAATGGAAAATTGCGACACCATCATAAGATTTTTATGTATAGTAAGATTTCAATAAATCGATAGATTACGTTACATGGTTTCTATCTTCATTAATGTACAAATATATAATCAGGAAACTTACAAATATTTTATTATGCAAATAGCCCATAGCCCCCGCCCCGTTTGTATTTAATATCAAATAAACAAATTTTCAGTAAAAACATTTCTCAAGTTATTATTTTCTTTTTAATTTTAGAAAGATTTTAATCTACTATTTTTGAATTGAAATAGAATTACTTTAATTTGGTAATATCTGTTGATAGTTATTTATTTATTATTTTTTAAAAAATTTTTTCTAGAAAAATTGCTTACTTTCTAATTACATTATTCTTTTGTGGTTTTAACAGTTTTAAATCGGCAGTGAGGAAAACGGAAAAACATTCAAAATGCCATTGATAAGGTGGATATTTTTTCACTTTATCTGTTTTGTTGCGTGAAGTTATTTCAATAACTTTAATAAAATAAGTAGTAATTAAATGAAAAATCCCAGGAAACTAAAACGGAAAGATATTTACTTCACGATATAATCTTCATTAGTTAAAAAAATGTGAAGATGCAAAAAAAGTCAGTATTTTCAAGTGCTGAAATATAGGTGACCATTCTTGAGCTCGCCGAGCATGAATAAGGTAAACAAAATTGATTTGAAACAAAAAAGGTAATTGTCAACAAAAAATGTAAAATGAAGTTGAAAAGCAAAACTAGAAAAACCGAAGTAGCCGAGAATAAAACAGACAAGAAATTAATAAATTAAAAAAAAAAAAAAAAAAAAAAACAAAAANAAAAAAAAAAAAAAAAAAAAAAAAAAAAAAAAAAAAAAAAAAAAAAAAAAAAAACGCAGAAGCCGAGAAAGACAAATCAAGGTAAAATGCATATACATGGGCTATAGAGAGGTAGTGAGGTACCCATATCGTTATCGAATCATCATTCTTATGAATGAAGCAAGATTCCAGGACATCAAGATGAGCTGATGAGACATTTTACTTTGGAAGCTTTGAGTTTCCTGCTTCAAATCACCTTCGTTTTAAACCTTCAAGTCTGGTGAATCTTGAGAATAGGCTCCTATTTCTTAACGCTCGAAACGTGTCTACTTTTATTAACATCGTCATATTCTCCTACACAAATGAAATTTATACCATCAACTCAAATAGATTGTCTGTTATGTAGGATAGTAAAATATCTTTGTTTTTTCAGTTTTCTTGCTTAAACAAGGCAATGTCTCAGAGTGTTTTTTCTATAACATCTTTTGTGTACAATATTATAAGCGTCAAGTATTTTTAATAAGGCATTACAGTAATAACAAAACACTAAAAGCATCAGCAATCTTAGTGACCCGGTTATCTCTGTTATTTATAATTCAATACTATTTATTTTAAAAAATAATCCTAAGTCAGTGCACTTATTGTACTCGTTTATAACCAGAAGAGTTTTCCTTTCTTTCCTTCTTTTCGTGTATTTTTTAAGATTTTGGGATCCTTTTTTCTTACTTATTGATTCTTCTGATTATTAAAATCTTAGCTCTAGTTAAGAATACTAAAACTATTTTTAATGTTATTTTTATTGTATGATGCGGGGCAAAATTCATGCAGATAATTCATGCCATTTGTAAAGAGTGTAATGACTATTTTTAAAGAAAATTAACTATCCCATTTAGTTTAAAGCTGAACCTGTTTATTCTATGTCATTCTTATACATGGCTACTTTCAAAATCCTACACTTTATATTGTCATTTGAGGGTGGTTTTTATGATGTCATAAATTCATTTCTTTATCATAGCATTGTTAACAGAGCCGACTTTTATTAGTAATCTGTTTTTATGTTCATCAAAAGAAATATTTATGAAACCGTAGCACCCTTTCTCAGTGGAAAATAGTTCTTTAGTTCTTAATGTTGGAATCTATTCCAAAAATATGTCAGATTTAAATCTAAACTATAAGATCGAACAGTTCTCAAGTTTTAGAAGACAAGAAGTTTGTCTCCTGAAACGCTAATAAACGCTTAGAAAAGAATAATAAAAGCTTTAAACGCTTCGCAAAAAAAAGAAAAAAAATTTAATGATTTTTCAAGTATTCTTTTAGTAGCATTTAATTTGAGTGTTGAAACATTTGTCAAGTGTAAGTTTTGAATTTTATAATTAGAAATGAGGCATTCTAATCTAGCGAATCCTCAATATTTTTTTTTTTGCTTCTTAAATATTTCGAATATAAGATAAGAAATTTTTTTATCTTCATTTCTCGAAAGAAATTATAGTGAACAGGAACTTATTGAATACGTTAGTAAATTTATCGTTTGAATTCGTGAGTGTTGGAAGGGCTTTTTGAAGAAGTTGATATAAAAATCTAGGATTGAAAGTCGATGTTTAGTTTTTGAAGAATAATGCTCATATTGGTGTCGAATTGTGAAGGAGTACATTTTATGGAAGATGATGATGAAAATTCCAGATTATGAGTAAATTTTGAGTTTATGGAGTGTCATTCTCCAAACTGTTGTTGAACTGAATTGAAGGGGTTTACTTTGTAGAAGAAGATGATTGAAGTCTTGAACTGAAATTAGGTATTTAGTTTGTGGAAATAATGCTCTTTATTGTTGTTAAAGGAGTTTATTTTATGGAAGTAACTCATGAAAATCTAGTTTGTGGAGATATCTATTATATCCAGGATTGAAAGTAGATATTTTGTTTATGGAGTCTTACACTGGAAATTTTTGTTGAATTGTGTTGAAGGAGTTTATTTTACGAAAGAAGATGATGAAAGTCTAGAACTGAAAGTAGTTATTTAGTTTATGGAAAAAATATTCTTTATTGTTATCGAATTGGGAAGGAGTATATCTTATTGAAGAAATGTGATGAAAATCCAGAATTAAGACTAAATATTTAGTTTCTGGTGTCTCATTGTCCAAATAATTGTTGAATTGTGTTGAAGGGGTTTATTTTATTGATGATGGTCATGAAAATCTAGTTTGTGAAGATATTTATCAAATCCAGGATTGAAAGTAGATACTTAGTATATGGAGTTTCACTCTGAAATTTTTTATTGAATTGTGTTGATGGAGTTTATTTTATAGAAGAAGGTGATGGAAGTCTAGAACTGAAAGAAAAAATTTTGTTTATGGAAATAATAGTCTTCATTTTTGGCGCATTGTGGAGAAGTATATTTTATGGTAGAAGGTGATGAAAATCCAGGATTAAAAGTTGATATTTAGCTTATGGAGAATAATACTTTAAATTTCAGTTGAAGGAGTTTATTGAAGAAGATGATGAAAGTCTGGAATTCAAAGTAGATATTTAGTCTATGGAGACTAATGCTCCAAACTGATGTTGAATTGTGCCGAAAGAGTTTATTTTACTGAAGAAGGTCACAAAAACCTTGAATTGAAAATAGATAAATTTAATTTACAGAGAATAAAACTTGCGATTGCAGTCTAGTTTATTTCGTTGGGGAATGATGCATTCCATGAAATAATAAGTTCAAGATCAACTAATACAAAGTTGAGACAACTAGAATACATATAAGAATTTATATTTTTAAAACGAGAGTGTAGAGCTCGAGATGCTTATAAAAGGTCATATTTCACGTAATCTCATATTCCACTTAAATATATCTCATATTATATCTCATATTTCACGTAATATATCTCATATTTCAAGTAAAATTTTAAAATACAAATTTATAATTGCGGAAAAGAAAATATAAATGCCTTAACAGAGCATGTCAACATTATGACTTTAAATCATAAAGTGGTAATTAAATCAATTAGACGAAGCAGCACTCTTTGCCAAGAATGGCCATGGAATCTATGCTTTGGCTTGTAATTATTGAAACATATAAATTATTGAAACATATAAAATTCCTTTTTTTTTCTCGTAATTTTTAAAACTTCGTAGAAACCAAGCAATGGTTCTCGGATTTTTATTTGTTTATAGAATTCTATTTTTGCACGAATCCAAAGGTTAGAGAGAAAAAGACTTTCATAACTATATTTATTGAGAAAAGATTTTAATATAATATTCAATTAAGTTTTGAGTGATTGTAAACATGGATTGCTTGCCTTGGTATGTCAATATTTTTTCATGAGCTCCAAATACTACTAAAGGTATGTCATCCAAATAAAGGTATACACTCAGCGATTTTAATTTTATTTGTAACAAAAAGAATATTAATTTTTCTTTTTAAATAAATTATAAGAACGTGTTTTTTACGAAAGCTTTTATTTTAAACTTTCGTAATTGATTTATACTATATTGAAATGAGGCATTTGTGATAGAATAAATTAATGTAATAACGTTTTACATACATAATTTATGCAATAAATTATGGCAATTTTACATTCCTGAAAGAGGTTGTTCTGCGATTATTGAAGCTTTATTGGGTACTTACGGTTTGATTCTAAATTAATTTACTTCTAATTCTCTTTCATCAGTTTATTTCAGATTAAGAATAATATTTCATATTGGTATTCCATATAATACATAATTTATGCAATATTTCACATAATATAATATTCTAGCAAAGTAATACTTACATTTTATATTATCCTTTATTCCAGTTTGGATGTTATTACATTAAAAAACCGTATAAATTGCACGAATAGATGTATGATTATTACAGCAAGGTAAGTCATATTGTTTAAAAATGCTTTTATTCAATCAGAAAGATTCAATATGTTTTAGATAAATATTACATAAAGTCTATATAAATTCGCATGAATTAATGTATTATTATTCAAGAAAAATATTGCTTATAACTAAAATATGTCTGTATTCAATTAAGGCAATAATAATATTTTTTATTTTAACTACTTATGAAATCTCGTTAATTAATGTATGATTGTTTCAGTAAAATAATGCGTATTGGTAGAATAGGCCTCAATCCAATTGGGACAATTAATCTGTTTCTATATATAAAAATCTAATGATGGTGTCGCAGTTCCCATTGTTCTCCGTGCATTTTTATTGGCCGGAAAATCACGTGGTAGGATCTAGTTTTTCCTCATTCATATCCATATTGTTTTGGTTGTCATCAGCGCAAAATTAATAAGAGTGATACAGGTATTTTTTTTCTATGATTTCCTGCTCTGCTATTATAACGCTTTTAATTCAAAAGTCTAAAACTAAGAGAATCGTTGTTTTTTTTCCATTATTATTATAATGTAATTTTTCGCTACGTTTTAAGATAAAGTTATTTATAATGAAGGTCTAATCTTATTAACCGTTTTAAAATTATTATTTTTGTGCAAATAACATTAATATAACGTTATAAATTACAGTTACAGAGATCTGTTAAATGATTTAGAGCTTAACGATCATCTTCATGCGCATTGAGATGCAAGCAAAATTTGTATTTAATATATCCGCCCGTTTGGTAAGCGAAAACTTTAAATTACGGTTGTGAACTCATCGAATAGGTTTGAACAATATACTTTTATAACAATATAAATGTTACTTTAAAAAATGATTACTTATATAAATTACTTCTGTTCACCAATAGATCTAATACAAATAGACAGGGCCGGATTAACCTATAGGCACACTAGGCACGTGCCTAGGGCCTACGAAATTCAGGGGCCTACGAAAAACTTGGGAGAAAAAAATTTGTTGACAAAATAATTTTGCTTTAAAAACAACAAGGGTATTTTGTACAAAATTATGAAGATACAAATAAAAATATAGTATTTTTCGGTAATAAATTATTTTGCAGAATCTTATGATCTAATATATTACTTTTTTGAGATTTTTGGATTCAACGAAATCTTGTATTATGCTCTCGAATTCCAAACTACGCAATATGTCGTATTTAATAGACATAAGTGCGAGCGATGCCAAATGATATTGATTCATTGTTGAACGCAAATTATTTTTTATCAATTTTAATCTGGAGAAAGATCTTTCTCCTTCTGCATTTGATCCAAGAATCGACAAATATATTCTTAATGCAATGTGAACGTTAGGAAAAGTATTCACAAGTTTATCTTTAATTTGAGCCTTCAACATTTCTTGTGCAGATTTATGTTCATATAAATTTGAAAATAGTAAAAATTCATCTACAAAGTTTTTCTCTAAATCGGATGAGTAAATTTTCACCAAATTTTGCGCTTTTAGTTTAATCTCAGATTCTGACAAATTTTTGTGTAATTTCCTTGTAATTCGGGTTCGATAAAACATCGATTAATGACACTTTTTGGTCGATCCAGAAAACTGGGAAATTCAGACATCCGGGATAGCGATGGTCCCGAGCATCCCAGATAATTGGTTCTACTGTATAAATATTTCTTGTAATTATTCTCACTATCAATTTCGCTGTTTTCTTTGCTGGTTTGTTGTTGTATTGTTGACGTGAAGTGTTTATATAGTTATCGATCGAACTAATCATAATGGTATTATCGATATCAACTGCAATATCGGCAGTATGTCGGTATTGCAGATAAAGTTCAATAAACAAATTCGTAAATTAAAATCCATATTAATAAAAATGTAAAAAAAAATATGCAAAAAATTTTAGCATATATTTTGAAAAGAGGGTAGGAGTGGGGGAAGGAGGGGAGGGCCCAAAAATGGCTATGCCTAGGGCCTACGAAAGGTATAATCCGGCTCTGTGCCTAGGGCCTACGAAAGGTATAATCCGGCTCTGCAAATAGATAATAAAATTTGGACGTGGGAAGAGGAGGTACAAGCGTATGCAAACAGAATTCCTTTTATTACATGTGTGTTAAGTAAATAATTTTAAAGCTTAAAATTATTTAAGTAAAAATTAAGTAAAAATTTTTTTCTTTCAAGAAGCAAAAATTACTGCGAAGCAATTATCGGAGTTGGTGAGCGGCAGCGAACAGTGGGCTTAGCCCCCTAGTTACAAGTAATTTTGAATTAACTTAGTAAACATGAACATTCTTTACAAATAATAAAGAAGTATGCTTTTATAAAAATAACTAAAACTATTAAACATCTGAGTACGATTTTTGACCTAAATTGTTTTAAAAATTAGATATTTGTGTATCAGATCCAGTTATTTAAGTATCAAGTCAAGTAAACACGCTTACACGTAAACTTCACCAACATTGGGAGCAGCCATTTTGCCCACTATTTCCCTGGAAGATGAAACGGTGGCCATTCGCTAGAAAAATTAATTTCCTTCTTACAATAATTATTTACAATTCCAATTTCTTTTTTTTAAAAAAAAGAAAATTCTACTTACTTAGAACAAAGAAGTAGTGAGCAAAAACTTTGATAGGGTTTGCTAACTAATAAAAACCATTTTAAATTTACTGAGCGTTTGTTAGCTTTCTAACTTGATGTGAAAAGCAAGGAAAATACATAAAAAAAAGTTAGATAAATTTTGTTACTTCTAGTTTTTTTCTGACAAAATTTTTCTCGTTTTTTTTTATTTCTAATTTACGAACGGAATTACTTTTTTATAAGAAAGAAAACAGGCTTTTCAAATTCTTTTCTAATTTACACCGTCCGCTCTTTTGTTAAATTAGATGACATTTGTAAAAGTTTTCAAAGAAGGAACGCGACTTTATTTCCAGTAAAAAAATTGATAGAACGTTCCTTTTTATTCTATTTTAAAGAGTTAAGAAAAATTTCATTCACTTTTAAATTCAGGATGCAATCGAAACTATTTTATTCATTAATCTAGAATACTCTGTTTCTTCATTTCTTGACTTAAAATTAAAAAAAGATGAATATTATATACAAAATATCTAATAATAAAACTCAAATAAAAAAATAACTACAGTATCTATAAACATAAAGGAAATTAATAACGCTATATCTCGGATGGTAAAATTGTTTCTGAAATAAAATTTGGTTTCGGAAAAAAAAATTTTTTTTAATCAAAACTTATAGTACATACACATTTGTTTTTATTATTTACTCATATAAAAAGTTTCGATATTTTAATTAAATTACTTTCATGCAAACTGTGAAGTTTTTATAAATCTGAAAGAAAATATTATTACTTTCATTAATTTTTCTAATAATAGTTTTAAGACGTATATTTTAAAGCTAGCGAATTTATATGGTAAAATTAAATTTCAAACTGTTTGAAAACGGAATGGTTTGCCTTATTTAAATATTTCAATATTTTGCCGACTTATAAAATAATTGTGTGAATTGTTAATCATCTGGTAACTTAGATAATATTGACTTGTTCAAATCTAAAAAAAGAAAAAAGCAATCGCAAGATTAGCAGATAAAAACTAATAAGAAATTGCGCTGTTAGAAGTTTCTCGGAAAAAATGGTTAAATAACAATTTATGTCTTTGTTATTTTACTACATTCAAACAAAACAGTCACATGACCAAAAATAAGATGGTAATCAAACTGTTAACTAAGAGAAAAACCGTTTATTAACTGCTATCCCCTAATACGATTCAATAACCAGAATTATATCGCATCAACTAAGCCCACCTAAGGAAGCTACTTAGCTGCCGGCAGCTGCGTACAGACTAACTCTCATGATCGGCTGAACTGGGTTTTGAGTCCAAGAGTGGACACCACATTTCCTCCAATCCCTTCATCACGTTAAAAGTTTCCGGTGTCCTGCTCTCCCGATTTTGCGTCCTGCCCTCTCCAATATCCATTAACAAAGGAAAAACCAAGCTCCTCTGTTTAGTTAAATGTCTTTTTTTACGGTTTTGAAACCATACCAGTTGCAAATGGTTAAAAAAATTATAATTTTGTATTCATGGTTTTATATCTATACTATACTATACATGGTTTTCTATTCATGGTATATATATCCCTTTAGCTATCTATATCTATATAGATACATGGTTTTATATCTATCTATATTTATAAGGTTATATATGCTTATAAACGGTTTCAGAACCGTAAAGATAAAAAATGTTTTTTTTACCGTAAACTTTACGTATAATCGGATGGATTGACTGCTGACTGTTATTTTACTACCATTTTAGAATGAAAATGGTATCAGGGTGTCAGTCACTTTTTATTATTATAGTACTGCTTACATGCGTTATCTACTTTTGATAAATTCTTCTTAGAACTGTATATGCGATTTTTGAAAATGTCTTTAGTGTATCACTAAGGAGAATTTTATCGTATTCATCAAACTGTGGCGTAATATATAAGTCGCTTAAAGCTTGCGGGTCATATTTGTAGCATGAACCCTTCTTCCTTGACATTTAGGATCTTCAATTACGAGCCAATGGGAACTAGAGTTAAATGTATGCCTAAGATCAGATGGTTTAACTGTGTGAAAGAGGAATTTAAAATCCGAAGAATTACTTACTGAAGAACAACAGCAAAGAAAAGAGGAAGAAGGTTCTAGAGAAGGCTCTGCCCCACAAAGCGCTTTCATGCCGATAGAAGAAGTAGTACTTCTTACAGCTTAACGTTGAACATCTCAAAAAATTGTATTAAGCAACATTTTATTTCAAGTTAACACCCAATAGAGCATTCATAATTAAAGGATGCAGTTAAATTTAAACACCATAACCCTTTGACGCAAAATTTTTATTGAACTTATTTTTCTTACTTTTTTTATTATTCTGTATCAATTTAGGTTTCAAAGGAAGAAAAATATTATATTTGGCTTTTTAATGATTTATGGTTAGGAAATGCAACATGAAACACCGTTGTATCTTTCTGCGTTAAAGGTAAAATATTCCAACGTCTCGCCTTCAAATAATAATTTTTTCCAATTTGAGCATATTTGCTGTAATTTAGATCTAAAGAAACAGTTAATCTTCATTGAAAAACTTTCTTAATTTGCAGAATCCATTATAGAAATTTTTTTAAATATGAATGTAAAAAAAAAAATCTTTTTTTTTTTTGGATTTTATATTTTTGTATAAATATAATTCCGACAACCTAAGAGATTTTTTAATAACTATAAGGCTGCTTTTTATAATTAAAAAAATTACCAAAATATATTTTTGCTTTAGTTAAAGTGTCAGAAAAAAAAATATATGAAAAGGATACCGGTGTCACATTTGCTTCAAAGGGTTAAGTGGAAAAGACCAAGATGAAGATCTTGCATTTTTGCTTCCAAAAACGCCACGATTAGAAAGACAAATGATTCTATAACAGTGGATAAACAGATAGTATTTAAAGCAAAAAATTTTGCAAAAAATTAGAGAAAGAAGTACTTAAAATTGCTATAACTTTTGAACTAATTGGAATTTATTAAAAACACTACTGTTAATTTTTTTTAATAAAACTGCTAATTTCGCCACGTTGAATTTCATTTCTGTATTTGTATTTGTCTGAAAATCTGCTGCATGCTATTTTTTACTACAAGTATGATAGAAAATAATTTTTGAACTTATTATTTAACATTACATTTTTTTAATACCGTCGTACTGCCTGCACATTTTTTACTCATATCTGTATTTTTTTAAATTCCACGTATTATAGTTACAAAATGTCACGGAAAATTGAAACTCCCCATAAAGCTGCGGTACTGATTAACAAAAAACCATTTTACTAAATTCTCAAATAGAAAGAGAAAAATCCTTCAAACAGAAAATTAAAACTCATTTATTTTAAATGAATAAATAGTATAGAGAAAAACAATGGAATATAGGTTCAAAAATAGATAAAAAATATATGTAAGCAAATACAACAAAAAAATAGTGATGTTTTATCGGTTACATTTTGTGTCACTATCTTTTTGGCTGTTCTTTGTATTTTTTCAAGCGAAATCAGAGAAGGTTAAAAGTTACAAGTTGCAGCACAAAAACAATTCCTGTTTTCTTTTGTCCGTATTTCAAAGTTTAGTTTTTAGTTAACACATTTCTAAATCATTATTTATTTATTATTATATTTTGTAACACTATATATTTGGTTTTCGTTGAAACAATTTTCACGTTTTGTCCATGTTTCAAATTTTAGATTTTAATTAAAACATTTTTTATTCCATACTATGAAATAGTGAAGAATAAAATTTAAGAGATGAATGATATGCCGATATGATATTTTCGTTACTGCTTTATACAAGCATTTAAGAATGTTTCATATAAAAAATCATGTATGCTTAAAACTATTCTAAACTGAGTTAGTTTCTACTTAAAGTTCAAGTCTAGTCTAAAGTAGTGTTGATAAGTTTATGCTCTTAAGAAGAAAAGATTCTCTAAAAGAATTTCAGTCGCAACGGTTTATTTTATTTTAACTGTTTAGCCTCTTAATGGTGTGTAACCCGGCCTCTTAACGAATGCACGGAAAAAACAAACCAAATAAACAAGATGTGGAGGCAGGTGGCGATATGCAGCTGTTGCCTTGAGAAAACTTCGCTTACGGAATTCTACTTGTTTCAAACTCTTTTCCGTGTGAAAATGGTGCAAGATGAGTGTAACAAAATCGAGTTATTTTTTTCTTCTTCTTGTTTTACAAGTATTTAATTGAAAATCAGTTTTATGTGTTGATGGCTTTGATATAAAAATTTAAGTCACGTCTTATACAGGTGTTTCTGTCGACGGACTGATTACGAGGTAGTAAAGAATAAATATTTTTATAAATGATGTTTCGTGGTTAGTATTAAGGCAAAAAAAAAAATTTGTTTATTCTTCTGAGTTTTTCGTAAAAGAGAAAAGTTTTGTTTGAGTAATTCCTTTAAAAGTATACTTTAACTAATTCAAAGGTTAACATTATTTGTATTGTTGTTATTTCTAATGCCAATACTAGAATGCCTGTTTGGTAAAACGAAGCGAATTTAAGGCAAAGAAAGCTTTTCCTGTTTTAACCAAGAATATTACTTCAGCCACACACACGTCGTAACCCGTATTACAGAGAGCACCCAATCAAACTTTCTCTTTCCTTCATCCACAGATCGTAATTTTGACCTGAACCAGAGAATGATTAATCACAAATTCAGAACTCCCGGAGATATTGATTTGTTACAGAAACATGGGGGACATTATGATCCGACAGATTTAACGTGCACCAATCATCATGTACTACAGGGGGAGACTTCGGCCGGCGGGGATCGAACTCAAGACCTCTTGGATATAAGCCCAACGCCCTACCAACCTGGCTATCTAAACTCTGAACTCAGTGGCACGACAGTCCATAGAGGTCTAAGGCGTACTGTGCCCATATCAGTTTTCTTGACCTTGGGTTCTGAGGTGCAGGAGCAGATGTTCCGATTTGGTGGTCAGCCGAACGCGGAACCCCCACTGTTTAGTCCCCAAGCATGCTTGGTACTCATTTTATCGACCCACTGAAGGGATGAAAGGCTGCGTCAACCTTGCCCGGTCCGAGGATTGAACCCAGGACCTGTGGCAAGAGAGTGCGAAGCACTACCACTCAGCCACCTAGCTATCATGGCTCTTAATACTATTGTAGTTATTACAAGTAATGGTGTAGTTGGTATAGAAGTGTTTCTATATTTTTATCCAACCCATATAGTTAATTAAAATTTTTTTTGATCTTGAATTTTTACTGGAGATCGTTGTTTTCCAAACTTTACAATATTTTTTTTATTTAATTGTTTGAATAACAAAGACTCTAATTTGGGAATTGTCCTTCATGCACGAATCTCAGGAAGTTAAAATTGGGGCAAGTTTCTCTGGTGCTGAAGTTAAAGTTTCTTAAGCACACATTTTCATTTTACACAGTCACACTTTATAAAGTAGATCTCTCAGTTCTTTTATGTTACAACTACTGGCCGCTTTTCCATTCAAGGCCAATCGCCACAATCGTGGAAGAAAATAAAAATAAGGCCATGGAATGCATTCTCTGATGTCATGAGCACACAGTCATTCAGCATCTTAATTTAAACATCTGTTCTTATTTCTATTTTGAATATTAACAAGCTGATGTTTTCTCTCGTAAATAATTCTTCTTTTTAAAAATAAAATCTCTTATAATCATTGTTTTTTTTTTTTTAAACTGAATGAATGATTCATTTGCAAATTCATAATTATCGCATAGAATTTTCAACGTGAATAGTAGAATGGATTGGTAAAATGTCTAATTTTCCCTTCAAAATATTCCAAAAACGCTCTTTTTGTCTTGTACTCTATAAAAAAATTCACCGAATCTAGTGAGAATTAATATTTCTTCGAAAAGTAAGCGTTAAATTCTGTGCTTGTGTGTGATTAAAGTTAAATGAAATGCATTTAAAAGCAAAAATGCGTAGTGCAAGTCATAATACGATTAAAAATGTATGATACATATTTTTATTTTTAAAGAAATAAAGTTTATTCAAATTATTGAAGTTAAGCAAAATACTTGTACATCTAGAACTCTAAAACAATATTACATAAATATAACATACACACAAAAATGCATACCGTTTTAAGTTGAACCAAACTATTATGTGACATTTACAATAAAAATTCTTTATCACAATAAATACAATAATAAATGTTTTTTGAAGTTATACTTCTTATGCGACTTCCAACAAGGTTGCGTTAAACGTTTAAAGCTACATTTTTATTGAATAACATATGATTAGAA